>NC_030682.2:17607726-17907726 GCF_000004195.4 Xenopus tropicalis | reverse complement strand
CCTGGCACACTACAGAGCTCTTTAAAGATTTCTGTATTCATAGATAGATAGATAGATAGATAGATAGATAGATAGATAGATGATAGATAGATTGATAGATAGATAGATAGATAGATAGATAGATGATAGATAGATTGATAGATAGATAGATAGATAGATAGATAGATAATAGATAGATGATTGATAGATAGATAGATAGATAGATAGATAGATAGATGAACGAATGGATAAATAGATAGATAGATAGATGAACGTATGGATAGATAGATAGATGAACGTATGGATAGCTAGATAGATAGATGATAAATAATTAGATAGATAGATAGATAGATAGATGATAAATAGATAGATAGATAGATAGATAGATAGATGAACGTATGGATAGATAAATAGATAGATAGATAGATAGATGAACGTATGGATAGATAAATAGATAGATAGATAGATAGATGGATGAACGTATGGATAGCTAGATAGATAGATGATAGATAGATAGATAGATAGATGATAGATAGATGATAGATAGATAGATAGATAGATACATAAAAAGCAATTGAGCCAGGCATGGATTCACAGCACAATTCCGCATTTCGTCATTGGCAATTTTTTTTTGCTAAACTGCAGCAAAAATTCACGGTGACAAAAGTGAGGGAAAAGTCGTGTTTCACAAACTTTTCAGCAGTTTCGCTAAACGGGACAGATCGGCTTATCACTTCTCTTTGCACAAAGTTGCGTTATTCTATACAAAGGCTGCTCAGACTCGGTGAGGGAAGGAACGCCTGTGGTGGCTCAGCCAATCCATTAGGGTCTTGCTGTGAGTAAGGCCACGTCATCATTTAGTGCCAAGCACATGTAACGCTCAGTTAGTGGAAGAGAAATCCCACTAATCTCCACTAATTGATGTTGGTTTTGACTGTATTCATACAAACTGCCCAACCGGGATGTGCTGTGTTTTGACCCACAATGCAATATAAATGAACCCCCTGGAATTACCAGGCAGGCACATGTATACCGTATAGGCCCAATTACCTACCTGTGTGCTCAGTTTGTGCATTTGTCAATGAGTCTTACCCATGTACCCACTGTGATTTTGGCACACCAAGTGGGAGTGTGCCCCATGCAACCGTCTGATTTTTAGCCACTCTCAGGTGATACAAAACCAACATCAGACTAATCATTTAGAAATGTTTATTTGCAAGTTTATACCAGTTTTCTCCCTATGCAGAATAGACAACACAGAAACCCCTAATATACCTACTACTGTAATCTGTTTCTTCAAATAGTAGGAATAAATATCATTTTTATATGCTGAAATCCAGCTGCAAAACAGTTCTTCTCTTTCTGCATTATTTGAAATCCTGGCAGGGGAGGAGGGACTAAAACACTGATATTACAAATTGTAACAACTTCTCCACAGCTTACACACAACATGCAGGAACTACATAACCCACAATGCATTGCACTGTGATGTTTCTTTCCTTATTGACATCACGTGTGCAGGGAATTGTGGGATTGGGAGGATGCAGGCTGAGGACAGTCAACTACTGTTACAGGGGGCCGGTCTTAGGGAACTGTTCCAAACCATATTATATTACTTTTATTTTCAAAAAGCTTACATTGTGTTTGGGTGGAGTATCGCTTTAATTTGCTTTCTTATAAGTAATGTAGGGTAAGATAAGGAAAAATTCCCTAACCAATGGCAAGAGAGGTGCTGAAATTAAAAATATGTATTGCAAATGAATATATGTAGTGTCGGCTGATCCCCTTCCCATGGGAGGCAGGCAGTATTAGTCTCACCGCTGATATCTCATACAGGCACATAATAAATGGCCGCGGGAATGTGATACACAAGCAGCCAGTACCTACTTTTCCTTAATTACCCTGCTGGCCCATATCCTCGGCATGAAACAGAGGGAGCGCTTCTTCTTTCCAGCCACTGAAAAGTCCCATTTTTCCCAGTGGAGAAAGTAAATATATCCTGACAAAGTGTCAGTTAGTTATAGTTGTGTAGCTCTTTCTTCCTAATTAATCCCCATGGAAAACCTTTAAAGCCACATGATAATTTGAGTTTTCGTTCAATTCTTATTTCCAAGTCGTAAATTAAATGATTCCCACCATAGTCTGCCATGATTCCCACCATAGTCTGCCATGATTCCCACCATAGTCTGCCGTGATTCCCACCATAGTCTGCCGTGATTCCCACCATAGTCTGCCGTGATTCCAACCATAGTCTGCCATGAGTCCAACCATAGTCTGGCATGATTCCCACCATAGTCTGCCATGAGTCCGACCATAGTCTGCCATGATTCCCACCATAGTCTGCCATGAGTCCAACCATAGTCTGGCATGATTCCCACCATAGTCTGGCATGATTCCCACCATAGTCTGCCATGATTCCCACCATAGTCTGGCATGATTCCCACCATAGTCTGCCGTGATTCCCACCATAGTCTGCTGTGATTCCCACCATAGTCTGCCATGATTCCCACCATAGTCTGCCATGATTCCCACCATAGTCTGCCATGATTCCCACCATAGTCTGCCTTGAGTCCCACCATAGTCTGCCGTGATTCCCACTATAGTCTGGCATGATTCCCACTATAGTCTGCCATGATTCCCACCATAGTCTGCCGTGATTCCCACCATAGTCTGCCATGATTCCCACCATAGTCTGCCTTGAGTCCCACCATAGTCTGCCATGATTCCCACTATAGTCTGCCATGATTCCCACCATAGTCTGCCATGATTCCCACCATAGTCTGCCTTGAGTCCCACCATAGTCTGCCATGATTCCCACTATAGTCTGGCATGATTCCCACCATAGTCTGGCATGATTCCCACCATAGTCTGGCATGATTCCCATCATAGTCTGGCATGATTCCCACCATAGTCTGCCATGATTCCCACCATAGTCTGCCATGATTCCCACCATAGTCTGCCATGATTCCCACCATAGTCTGCCATGATTCCCACCATAGTCTGCTGTTATTCCCACCATAGTCTGCCATGATTACCACCATAGTCTGCCGTGATTCCCACCATAGTCTGCTGTGATTCCCACCATAGTCTGCCATGATTCCCACCATAGTCTGGCATGATTCCCACCATAGTCTGCCATGATTCCCACCATAGTCTGCCATGATTCCCACCATAGTCTGCCATGATTCCCACCATAGTCTGCCATGATTCCCACCATAGTCTGCTGTTATTCCCACCATAGTCTGCCATGATTCCCACCATAGTCTGCCATGATTCCCACCATAGTCTGCTGTGATTCCCACCATAGTCTGCTGTGATTCCCACCATAGTCTGCCATGATTCCCACCATAGTCTGCCATGATTCCCACCATAGTCTGCCATGATTCCCACCATAGTCTGCCATGATTCCCACCATAGTCTGCCATGATTCCCACCATAGTCTGCCATGATTCCCACCATAGTCTGCCATGATTCCCACCATCTCTTTAAAGATCTTTATGAACTCAAGGCTAAATGGTAGTTTCTTTGGGGAAGGTCAGCTCTGTCTCTTCCTATAGTTACTGTCCCATCTGGATAACTCTTGCCCCCAAGTTATTTCCACCCTTCTTGCTTTTTGCTATTTTTATAGAGCACTGTTGGCATATGAATCCATATAGATATTCAGAATCACTGTCTTTTTGACTCATAATCAAAGTGACTTTATAGTGAGTTAGAAATAGCAAAACGTGGATGATTTGACAGAGCCAACCACTGCCTGAGCTGTGTGAATGACAGGTTTTCTCTTGATTCAACTGCAAACTGGGCTACTTCTTGGCATGAGCTGACAAGTGGTTCTCCCTTGGGGTCGACATTAATTCCATATTATTCATATGCTGTGTCTCTCTCCCTCTTTTCTTTTAGGAGCTTTGCCGGCAACGCATGGCTGTCAAGTCTTCTGATCGGCCAGAGGCCCAGCACAGTTCTCGCATCAATAGCATCTCTTCACAGTTCAGTGATGGGCCAATGCCAAGTCCTACGGCACGGAGCAGCACTTCATCTTGGTGTGAGGAGCCAGTCCAATCAAATATGGACATCTCCACCGGTCACATGATACTGGTAAGGGTTACTGTCGTTTGAGGCTATTCCAGTATCTTTGTATTTAGTGTTAAATGAGAATCTTTATGGTGAAAGGAAGCATAAATATAGGTAATCCCCATATTGAACAGACCTTATGGCACATGTTGCACCCAGTGCACCTTTAGAAATGGGGGGTCATTGGTGACCAATTCTCCATTAAAGCCTGCCCTATATGTATTTAACAAGCCACAGTATGTGTATGTGGGGTTTTAGACTGGGTGAGCGGATGTTGGGTCCCTTTGGCATGGTTACTCTTTTTAGTTTTTAGAGCAACATAAGGGTGCATTCCCTTACCCTGACACAGTGATCAAAGTGCAATTTCGTAAGCAATTGGAATGTTTTTTTCCCCACAAAACACTGTTTTTTTCCAGATTTCCTGTGTCATTGTGGGCACAATGGAGCTGTTGAATGTATTGTGTTGCAGTAATTAAAAGCAAAACACATGGTTGTTGGATGGAGCCAGAGGCAATGGGAGATATGATTTTTTGTTTTTTTCTGGCAAATGCAGAGCGCTCTATCTTTGGAGAAAGTTAATCTAAGAGCAAACACATAAGTGTTGGGCTCTGGTTAAAAGCCAAGATGTCAAAAGCACAACTTAACTTGCCCTTTAGACATTGTCACCATTGATGACTGTAGGTTTGTAATAGTAAGAGGTTATGAAACTGTATGATTTGTATGGCAGAATGATTGGAAGGCAACACAGATATCTTAACTATACAGAATGAATAGGGATATGGGACCTGTTATCCAGAATGCATGGAACCTGGGGTTTTCTGGATAAGGGGTTGTTCTGTAATTTGGATCTTCAGTTAAATGTTATTTAAACATTAAATAAACCCAATAGGGCTGTTCTGCCCCCAATAAGGGGTAATTATATCTTAGTTGGGATCAAGTACAGGTACTGTTTTATTATTACAGAGAAAAGGGAATCATTTAACCATTAAATAAACCCAATAGGGCTGTTCTGCCCCCAATAAGGGGTAATTATATCTTAGTTGGGATCAAGTACAGGTTCTGTTTTATTATTACAGAGAAAAGGGAATCATTTAACCATTAAATAAACCCAATAGGGCTGTTCTGCCCCAATAAGGGGTAATTATATCTTAGTTGGGATCAAGTACAGGTACTGTTTTATTATTACAGAGAAAAGGGAATCATTTAACCATTAAATAAACCCAATAGGGCTGTTCTGCCCCAATAAGGGGTAATTATATCTTAGTTGGGATCAAGTACAGGTACTGTATTATTATTACAGAGAAAAGGGAATCATTTACCCATGAAATAAACCCAATAGGATTGTTCTGCCCCCAATAAGGGGTAATTATATCTTAGTTGGGATAAAGTACAGGTACTGTATTATTATTACAGAGAAAAGGGAATCATTTACCCATGAAATAAACCCAATAGGATTGTTCTGCCCCCAATAAGGGGTAATTATATCTTAGTTGGGATCAAGTACAGGTACTGTTTTATTATTACAGAGAAAAGGGAATCATTTAACCATTAAATAAACCCAATAGGGCTGTTCTGCCCCCAATAAGGGGTAATTATATCTTAGTTGGGATCAAGTACAGGTACTGTTTAATTATTACAGAGAAAAGGGAATCATTTTTAAAATGTAAAATTAATTGCATATAATGGAGGCTATGGGAGATGGCCATCCTGTAATTCAGAAATTTCTGCATAACAGGCTTCTGGATAACGGATCCTATACTTGTAATAAATCCTATCTTTTTATACTTCCCACACCAGTTGAAAGGTAAGATTAATTACAATCCAGTGTATCAAACCTCAAATGTGTTTAGATACGTTAGAAATATTTGATTCTAGCAATAAACTCTTGTGTAATTTCAACTCCATTTAAGAGAGATGACTTAAACCCATTTGGAGACAGACGCGCTTAATGAGAACCGTAATGCACCCTGGTTCCATGGTGTCAGCTTCTGAATGCAGCCGAGATAAAGAAGCACGAAGTCTGCGCAGCAAAATAGCAATTATCATCTTCTCAGTATAAATACATGAATTTTGTTAAACAACAATAAAAAAAAAAACAAATCTGCGGCGATATTTTTGTTTCTTATGCTGCGTATCGTTTTGTGAGTGCTCGCCGGAACAAGTAAAATAACAAGTCACTTCTTCGGCAATTATAAAGATAGTGTACAAAGGCTGGGTGTGATGGGGAAACATGTTATTATGGTCTGTGCGTCGGGAGAGAGAGCGTGACAAAGCTGTTAGTAAAAAGTGGATTTGCGTCATTTGTTTGCTGCTTCTATTTTCAGCGGTAATATAAGTGCGGATATTGGTTAGAGCAATGACGCTTCCATCGGAGAATGAAGTTGTAAGGCATGTTATACAGTAGCCATCTCAATCAAGTAGAACTGTCTGCTCAAGTCATGGCTTCTTGGCTTCTGGTAAAATCTGTTACCCATAAGCACCTTGCAATAAGCAATATAACTGCCTTACAGTGGTTGTAGAATGAGACCATATTGTTTTTAGAACAATACTTTCCAACCCAGCCTGCTTCGGTTTAGCACCCATACCCCTAACCTCAAACCCCACCACCCAACAGTGCAAGCATATCGTCCCCAAGTTGAGGACAGGAGACAATAGCCTCCAGTTCAGTATATTCTAGGACTGTATTCTATGAACCTCTAGCCGCAGTTTAGTTGACAAGTTAAGGGCTAGTAGGGACAGGTATACAACACTGAAATTTGACTGGTTTGAATAGTTGAAGAGATGGGATTTTATCTGTTTTGGGTGGTGGCCCCATTGTGGTTGTTTTATCTTCAGTCTCTTCAGTAGATCATTTTGTCTGTAAGGGTCATTGACTGCATTTGTGGGTTGTGTGTATGCTGGATGTTGACCAATTGGGAGATTACTAGTTTATTGCAGCTGTGACATTAGTCTAAGGCAGTGATCCCCAACCAGTGGCTCAGGGGCAACATGTTGCTCTTCAGCCCCTTGGCTGTTGCTCCCAGTGGCCTCAAAGCAGCTGCTTATTTTTAATTCCTGGCTTTTGGGAAGTTTTGGTTGCATAAAACCAGGTGTACAGCCAAACAGAGCCTCATGTAGCCTGCCAGTCCATATAGGGGCTACCAAATCACCAATCAGGGCCCCCATTTGTAACCACAGGAACATTATTCATGCTTGTGTTGCTCTCCAACTCTGTTTACATTTGAATGTGGCTCACAAGTAAAAAAAAGAGGTTGGGGATCCTAGTCTGAGGCAAGGTCATTGGATCTGGACCCACCTTAGCCCATAACAAGGTTTCAGATATTGCTGTATCGGCCATTCAATCCCTGACTATCAAAAAAAATGTTCACATCCAAATTTCATTCTAACCAAAATGGATTTCCAGGGGTATCTAGGGGAGGAAATGGATAATGGATCCCTAATCTTTTTTAGTCATGAGCCACACTCAAATGTAAAATGTGTTGATGAGCCACACAAGCATGAAAACAATTATTGGGGATGGAAAGGCATGTGATTGGCTATTTGGTAGCCCCATTGTTGGCCTGCAGGATGCTCTGCTGGGAGTAAAACTGTGTCTCTGGGCTTCCATTACTTGCCTCCAAGCCAGAAATTTAAAAATAAGCACCTACTTTGAGGCCACTGGGAGCAACATCCAAGGGGTTGGTGAGCAACATGTTGCCCCTGAGCCACTGGTTGAGGATCACTGAAATAAATGTTCATGTCAGATAGCTCTCTGTCTGGCCTTCATGCACTCTCATTCCCTAATTGTGGAACCACTGGTTCATAAACTATGGCTAGATTGGTGTTGATAACATATCTTCCATCAATTGTAAAGACTGTGACGCATGGGTAGTGTTTTACCAATGCAATAAATTGTAGCAATAACACACAAATGTCTCCCACAAAAGTCTACAAGTAAACCGGAGAGTTGTGCAATTGACTGTCTGCTCTACACGTATGGATTCAATATAATATGATTCATATAATATAACAATATAATATGTTTAAAGACAGTTTCCAGGTGGGCAAAGAGCTGCTTTGCTTGACATTAAATACATCTGTGATTCCTGCCCTTCTAGTAATTGTACATGTAACGTTCCAATAAATGTATCGTGCGTGGGCTGGCCTGCGGAGTACTGAGTGCTCGGCACAATACAAATAACAGGGCATAGATTGTATTTATGCAGAACGGCAAAGGAAAGAGCTTTGTAGCGGCCCAGTTTGCACGGAAAAAATGAGCGCTGACATTTAGATATCGTTTTTAAGCTAGATTTTACAAATAACTGGAATTAGATGAATATAAAAAGGCAAAGTTGCATGATGTCTGTGAGAGTGAATAAAGCCCCCCCCCCATATGACTCTACAGCAGCTCTTTGCTTGGGGTGTCAGCTCAGCCTTATAGAAAGTCATTGTTCAGAACCATTGCTCTAGTTAGTTAGCCCATAGGGGCATTTGTTGAATTAATGGTGCAGGTACTGAGTATTTTTAATGTTCTTATCAAAATGGCAGCAAGTACTCAAGTACTTCTTTTTCAATATTCTATAAGGAAAATGCTTACTATGGTGATGAGTCTTTAGGGGTTATGTAAGAAAAGACACTTAAATTTGCCCAGGAGCAGTAACCCACAGCAACCAATCAGCAGTAGAATTTACTGGTCACCTGTTTAAAAGCAAATATCATATTGGTTGCTATGGGTTACTGCACCTTGGCAAACTTAGTGCATTTTATTACATATAGAGGATAGTGTGCCACTTGCACCTGTGGAATATGAGGCCATATTAACTAGAGATTAACGATCGCAAAACAATGAAAAATCAGTGAAACTTTTTTTTGACGCAACCATGACATTTTTGAAGCAACTGCAACTTTTTCATCAGTCTGCAAATTTTTGTTGTGGTGAATGATTGTGAAGATTTGCCAATGGTGAAATGTGGAATTTTACTGCAAATCCATGTCTGGCGCAAAACATTTGCTCATCACTACTGGGGATATGTGGGTAGAAAGATGTGAATTGTCCTGGTATACGCCATTAATACTGGGATAAACGGGGGATTTGAATAAATGCCAATATTCCCATTTACAGATGGAGCCTTGGGTAATAATTTGGCTCCAATGAGCTGCTTTGATTGTAGTACTGCTATGCACAATGCCTGTGCCTTTGCTCTTTTAATGTTCATTTTTGGGGGCCATGTATGGAGTTTAGTCTTGCTGCCATTTAGTATAGATACCTACCTGTCTAAACTCCGGTTGGTTTGTCCTGTTATGGATGTTATTTAGGATGTAGTCTGTATGAAATAATAAGAATGTTTTTGCCTGTAGACATGCTCTTTCCTGCTGCCTAGCCCTTATTGGGACTTCTTTCTTGTGTTTGGGCAACAGATAACATCTGTTTTACTAAGGGCTGAATATACTGGGTAACTTTAATGTATACATTGTAGAACCTCCTCCCAGTATTGTTTCATATCACCAAAATATATAATATTACAATGTGTTTGCCAAGGACTCTAGGGTATATTATGTTCAGATGAGAAACCTCTCCAGAAACCTGCCTTCTGTGGATACAAACATAGCCACTGGTGTGGGTGCCCTAAACAGAAGCAATGTAGAGCCCATAGGGACAGCATTTATAAAGGTTTTTACATCCAAACACTTCCACGTGGTTGTCAGTGCATCTGTGGGTTCCCAGTTGGGCCTATTCACACTGGGGAACCCAGGTACTACTGCCACCCTGGGTCTGGCGATAGCTCCAGGATTCCCACAGCCCATTGCTATTGGCGCCCAGTGATTAAGGTGCAAACGCCATTTCGAGCTCTGACCCTAAAGTGATGCAAGCCTTATTTTAAAAACTGCAGACACATTTTAAACCTGATTTGTTCCAAAGCACAAGTACAAGCATACATTTTTACACTATCAGGTGTAATTGATGCACAGCTGCGATTACACTGTAGTTATTTGGTTACATGTGGCATTATGGGTAGTAAAATGGAACTTTGCATCCAAAACTGCTCTTTGCACACTGCACATATGAGCAGCGACCCCTAGTGCGTTCTAGGCTATACCTGTCCAAGGCTCAATGGTTCTAGAATATGGTCGGGAACCCAACCAACACAATGATGTATTTGCACAAGTTCCCCATTGCATCTGCTGAAATGGGGACAAAGAAAAGAGTGTGGCACCCTGAAAGGTTCTTAGTATTAGTGGCACCCAGCATTCTCCTTCCTTTCTTTGCAACAATCACAGTTAGAGTTTAATGGCTGTTGGACAATCCGAGAGCTTCTGAGAGCTCCCCCCCCTGCCATTAAATATAGATTTCACCTATCACCTTTGGCAGCCCAGAGCTTCAAGAAAAGGGATTAGTGGATGCTGTGCGGCCACCTGATCCCGGCTCTTGCAGATTGGATTGGAATAATCCTTTTACACATTATCCAACTCCATTATCGCTGTGTATAGGGAAAGGTGGCAGCGATATTGAAAGTCATTAATGCACTGTTAATGGAAACCGTGGATCCCATGCGAGGGGGCAGGAAGAAAATCAGTAGTGAAAGAGTGCAGGGGGGGCTCGGCAATACACGGGGGGTTGTGCACAATAATCCTCTTATATTGGCTCCAATAAGAAACTGCTGAAACTGATTTTAAAGGGGTTATGTAATAAAAGGCATTAAGTTTGCCCAGGGGCAGTAACCTATAGCAACCAGTCAGCAGGAAACATTTACTGGTCATCTGTTTAAAAGCAAACCTCTTATTGGTTGCTATAAGTTACTGCATCTGGGTAGTGATGAGTGAATCTGTTCTGTTTCACTTCTAAATCTTTCAAAAGATCCTCGAAACGGCGATAATGTTGTGCGGAAAAAAAAATTGTCGCCAGTGGCTATTCTTTTGTCGTACTCGGGTATTATTTTGTTGCACGGCTATTCTTTTGTCGTCCTCGGCTATTATTTTGTCGTCCACGGCTATTCTTTTGTCGTCCTCGGCTATTATTTTGTCATCCACGGCTATTCTTTTGTCGCCCGCGGCTATTATTTTGTCGCACGGCTATTCTTTTGTCGCCCGCGGCTATTATTTTGTTGCACGGCTATTCTTTTGTCGCCCGCGGCTATTATTTTGTCACACGGCTATTCTTTTGTCGTCCTTGGCTATTATTTTGTCGTCCACGGCTATTCTTTTGTCGCCCGTGGCTATTATTTTGTCGCACGGCTATTCTTTTGTCGCCCGCGGCTATTATTTTGTTGCATGGCTATTCTTTTGTCGCCCGCGGTTATTATTTTGTCGCACGGCTATTCTTTTGTCGCCCGCGGCTATTTTTTTGTCGAACGGCTATTCTTTTGTCGCTCGCGGCTATTATTTTGTTGCACGGCTATTCCTTTGTCGCCCGCGGCTATTATTTTGTCGCACGGCGATACCTTTGTCGCCCGCGGCTATTATTTTGTTGCACGGCTATTCTTTTGTTGCCCGCAGCTATTATTTTGTCGCACGGCTATTCTTTTGTCGCCCGCGGCTATTATTTTGTCGCAAGGCTATTCTTTTGACGCCCGCGACTATTCTTTTTTGACGCCGACGACAATTTTTGGACGTGCGGCAAATTTTTCCATCTGTTTCGCGAAACAATCTGCCAATGGCAAAACGAGAAAATTCACCACAAATCCATGCCTGGCAAAACATTTCGCCCATCACTACATCTAGGCAAACTTTGTGCCTTTTATTATACATGGGGCTATGTATGAAAAACAGAGGGGCAAAACTGTAGAACTGAAGGCAAGAACAGAATCAGCAGTGGAAAAAATTTGCCACATCCGCCCCTCCAAAATCCACACTTTGTAGGTAGACGTCTCTGCAGAATGATATGTGAGATACAACATCCAGCATGTCTGTCTGTGAGTAGCTGAGGATGCTGGGTAATATAACTCCTGATATCTATAAAGGTCAGTCTGACGCCCATTAAGGAGACGCGGTACAGATGAAGGGAAGTAACAGCAATAAGCGCTTCCTTGATGGCAATTCCTGCCTGGTGGTTACCGTCCTAATGAGCGGTGGGAACCTGCAGTTCGTTATTTAGATGGCAGCTGCATGTATGGGAAGCTCATTAATGTTGCTCTTGCATCCCATACAAACACTTTACCCAGCGACGAGGGTTAATGTATTTAGTTCCATGCAAAATAAAATGCCAGTTTCATTTATAGACGTGTCTGGATGTCTCCTCGGCTGTTTATCTAATGGCGGAGAGAGGAACCCACAGTGGGTCTCTTTGACTGCATACACTTTCTGGTGGTTTTTTACCCATAATGCAGAGTGTTTTCCCATAATTCCATTGACATGATATTTAACCCACTATGGGAACCCGGGAATTACTGTCTCAGTCAGGGTAGTTGTAGCCCACGGCAACACAATTGCACACAATTTAGCAGTAAGTGGACACATGGGCACTTGGCACAACTAGTTGTACGAGGCTCAAATACCTTTAAAATACCTTTTGGTATGTTATAGAATTTCCCATTCCTAGCACCTTTCCCTTGGTATTTTTTATTTATTGGTTATAGTTTTATCATCTTTAGCTTCTTTCCAGCATTCAAATGGGGGGTCGCTGACCCCGGGAGCAAAATAAAAGAAAACCATTGCTCTGTCTGGTTACAGTTTTATTGCTATTGTGACTTTGTATTTATTACCTTTCTATTCGCTCCCTCTACTCGTATTCCAGTCTTTTATAACAGAGCTTAGCAACCAAATAGCTGCTGAAATTCCAAACTTGAAAACTGCTAAAAAGAGAAACACCACAAAAAATAAAAAATGAGGACCAATTGCAAATTGTCTCAAAATATTAATGTCTATACATTATCATCCCTAGAATTACCAGTGTCAACAACTGTGTCATTTTAGCACAACTGCACTTGTGGCTGCGTTTGTAAATGAGCCCTATGGTCTCACAGCACTACAATAAATGCAAAACTTGTCCTTGTAAAGTGTAAGCTCTTTTGGGCAGGGCTCTCTTCACCTCTTGTATCGGTTATTGATTGCTTTATATGTTACTCTGTATGTCCAATGTATGTAACCCACTTATTGTACAGCGCTGCGGGATATGTTGGCGCTTTATAAATAAATGTTAATAATAATAATAAAACTTAGCATATTATTATGCCAATATGCACTGCCTAGGAGCGCCTATGCACCCATTCAAGCCCAACTGACTCAGATGAATGAATGTTAAGGAACCCTGAAACTGGTGCCAATCTGGACCTGGCAGTAATTCCAGAATCCCCCATGGATGCAACTGCCTTGTGCCAAGCGAATCAGACACTAATGACTTTCTTGGCACCAAGCACATTTGTGCCCTGGAACTGACACCATGCCAACTCTGAAACTGTGTGAATGGCTTCCTCAGATCTACACTTTATACATTGCCCTTAGTTTGTAAATGAGCCCTCATTTACCAAGGAGCCAGGTGCAAAAACAGGTGCAATTTTACTTCCATAGGGAACGATTTTCTCCGTAATAATTAGCTCTTAGCACCA
Source organism: Xenopus tropicalis (assembly GCF_000004195.4). Lineage (NCBI taxonomy): Eukaryota > Metazoa > Chordata > Amphibia > Anura > Pipidae > Xenopus > Xenopus tropicalis. Next base: position 17,894,155 of record NC_030682.2, on the reverse strand, counting down.
ACCTTGGGGCGCGCAGGGTGTTTCAGCCGTTAGTGGCAGCTGTTGTAAATCAGGTGCAAAGTACCATGTAATAGGCTAAACTCCTGCCTGTTGGGCCCAGGGTTTCATTAAGTGAATGAAGTGGCATGGAAGCTACCCAGGGCATAACCTTTTTTTTACACTGGCATTGGCTGCAAAATTATGTGATACTTGCAAAGATGATGGAGTTCAGGGGGAAGCAATGCATTGTGGGTAAAACAACACGCAGTTATAAAATGAGGCCCCCTTAATCAGTATGCTATAACAAAATGTAGGGAAAGGGTTAGTTATACAGAGAGCAGCCAAGCACATTATGTTATGCCATTCCTGCAGCATAATATGGATTTTTCCTGCTTTTATATGACTTTTTTTTGCATCTTTTACGTGCATGTATATTGCTAGAATATGTTTAGCTTCATAGACTTATGTTATAGAATTGCCTATTCCAGGCAACTTTTTAATTGGTCTTGCTTATTAATTTCTTATAGTTTTTGATCTATTTGCCTTTTTCTTCTAACTCTTTGCAGCTTTCAAATGGGGGTCCCTGACCCCGGCAGCCAAAAAACTATTGCTCTGTGAGGCTACAGTTTTAATGTTATTGTTACTTTTTATCGCTTATTTTTCTATTACGGCCCTCTCCTATTCATTTTCCACGCTTTCATTCAAACTGCTCCCTGGTCGCTAAGGTAATTTGGACCCTAGCAACCATATAGCTGCTGAAACTCCAAACTGGAGAGCTGCTGAACAAAAAGTGACATAACTAAAAAAAAACTACAAATACTAAAAAATGAAGACCAGTTTCAAACTGTGTCAGAATATTTCTCTCTACATCATACTTGTTAACTCAAAGGTGAACAACCCCTTTATTATTATTATTATTGTTAACATTAATTTATAAAGCGCCAACATATTCCGCAGCGCTGTACAATAAGTGGGTTTCATACATTGGACATACAGAGTAACATATAAAGCAACCAATAACTGATACAAGAGGGGAAGCGAGCCCTGCCCAAAAGAACTTACAATCTAAAGAAGACTTCTAAAGGTCTTCCTTATGGCTGCCTGAGGGGTTAATCTAAAGGGATACCATTATGAGACAGAGTTTAAGATCTACAGGTATGGAAAAAAAGGTATTTGTCAGGTAGTATAATGTATAATCTTAACTTACCACTCAACAGTCACTCAACAGAGGGATTAAGGAAAGGGCACCTTGGCTTTACTTTACTTTTGGTGGAACATTTTGTGCCTTTGGAGCACAGTAGGTGCTTGTGCTTCCTTAATAGCTTTAGGGGGGTACACAGAACCTTAGAACCTTAGAAAACTTCTTTCTTAATCCATGATAGCAGTGCTTTTCAAGATTTTTCATGCTATGGGACAAGTATCCGCTCTTTCACATGCTTATTTAGATCCATGGAGATCTTGCCTGAGGCCATAATAATCTCTTAGGGGTCACATCTGACCCACAGGCATCCATTTGAATATCCCTTTAAAGAAATATATAGGTGTGACTGGTGTGTAAATGGTTTTAAGCAGTTACAGAGCTCTTGGGAGCTTAGATAAGAAGTCACATTCAAAAGGAGACGCAAGGTTAAGGTAGAACTGTTCTTTCAGCATCCAAGTAAAGTTCTTCCCCGAGGCATGTTTTATGTTAACGTAGGATCTTTACCAAAAAGATGGAAATTGTGTGGGGGAGAATGTCTCAACACATTTACATCTATTTGACGCAAGTCTCTAGCAGTCAAAAAATATACATTTTATTAGCTGGTTAATCCTTGGATCCAGAGTCCGTCGATGGCTGCTTCTTCTTGATATAGAAGAAAGTGAGTTGGGAGCAGAATAATAAGGGCCACTGAGCTGCTGGGTGCCACTTTGATGCACACTTCCAAAATACATGAGAGGTGCCAGACAGTGCCAAGTCCTGCTACAGATATTAGCATTCTGCAGGCATAAGAGTTTAATTAAAACATAATCAAAATTAGCACTGAGAGTGGCATTCAAGGGTTCTACCAATTTACTTACCAATCAAATATTCTAATTATGCTTTTTTTCCCCTTTTTGCTAATAAAAAAAGGGTAAAGCACTCAACATCCATTGATTTCCACCAGGATTGTGTCATGCTGTGGGTACAAATTATCAAACAGCAGGTTTAATGGAGAGGCTCAAAGGATGCCGCTTGGCAATAACCCCTGCCTGCAGTATATATCCTCCCCTTGGCATCTCTTCAGTACTGGAATGGTACTAAGTATTCCTCTTCAACTGGGAAACTGCCATATAGGTGTCGCAATTACTTGCTGAGTTTTTATTTCCTCGGAAGCTCTTTTCAAAGAAGGTGACTTTCCCGTAGTATTCAATATATATACAGTATGGAACCCATGGGAAACATTAATGTTGGAGTCATTTGTAGACAAATTGTTCTAAACCTTAAGATTATAACAATGTTATATTACAATTGTGATGCCACTCACATACCGGGATAATTACATCCCTAAATAAATTGTATAAGAGTCACAATTGAGTCCCGTGGCTGAAGGCCAAAAGTTGCATTCAGAGGAAGAAAGAAAGGAAGGCGGTTAGGTGTAAATTGCAAATTGGCACCGAGCACCATATTTTTTATACACAATGCAGCATCTCATTGGTGCAGCAATGCACCATTGTGGGTGCAGATATTATGCTTCAATATAAATTGGTTAGGGAAAATATAAATAATGAAAAATAGGGGAGCAGAAAGCGATGGAAATGTGTGCTGAATGACTGGAAGATGTGATTGTAAAAGGCTCCCTTGTTTCAGAATACCATGCATTGCTCCTCGGGCACAATTAAAAGGTGCAAAGATACCTATGTCTATGCTTGTAGGCACTAAAATACTGCTGCTATAGAGACATGGTGGAAGTCACTCCTGAATGGGATTTACATAGACCAGGGATCCCCAACCTTTCTTACTCGTGAGCCACAGTCAAATATAAAAAGACTTGGAGAGCAACACAAGCACCATAAAAGTTCATGGAGGAGCCAAATAAGGGCTAAGATTGGCTATTAGGGGCCTCTATGCACACTATCAGCTTACAGGGGGCTTTATTTGGTAGGAAATCTTGTTTTTATTAAAACTTGCCCCCAAGTCAGGAATTCAAAAATAACCCCCTGGTTTGGGGGCACTAAGAGCATAATCCAAGGGGTTGGTGAGCAACATGTTGCCCCTGAGCCACTGGTTGGGGATCACTGACATAGACACTTGCCACTCTGCCTTTACATTTTTTACCCAGAACTAGCATCCATACATTTAATGACACAATGGAACCTCAGTTAGATAATCATTTACTAAAAGAGGATTCAATTACCCAATGTACCACAGTTTCCCTCTCGGCTACCAGCAAAAGGATGAGCTTTGCAACAACTGAGAGGCAAATGAACTGATAGTTGCTGAACTGTTAGTAGAAAAGAAATGAAAGACACTGGGAAAGTAGGGGGCTGTGGTTGGGCTCTTCATGGATAGAGAGTCTTACTGTGCTGTTGAGTTCTTCATGGATAGAGAGTGTTACTGTGCTGTTGAGTTCTTCATGGATAGAGAGTGTTACTGTGCTGTTGAGTTCTTCATGGATAGAGAGTCTTACTGTGCTGTTGAGTTCTTCATGGATAGAGGGTCTTACTGTGCTGTTGAGTTCTTCATGGATAGAGAGTCTTACTGTGCTGTTGAGTTCTTCATGGATAGAGGGTCTTACTGTGCTGTTGAGTTCTTCATGGATAGAGAGTGTTACTGTGCTGTTGAGTTCTTCATGGATAGAGAGTGTTACTGTGCTGTTGAGTTCTTCATGGATAGAGAGTGTTACTGTGCTTTTGGTAGTAGATTGTTGCTGAGATTCCACCATGCTGCTTTCCTGGGATGGTTTAGATTTTCTCAAGCTTATACAGTGTGAGTCAATTTAATTTAGCATTATTACTAATTGTTGGGGTGATCCCAGATTGGCAGGAGTTGGAGAGAAGAAGTGTATAGAAAAAGAGAGAAATGAGCAGCAGAAGGTAGACATGGTAGAGAAGAGGTGGAATAGATGCTTTTAAGAGAAGGAGTCAAGTGGCAGAGATGATATGGGAGTACTTGGAGCAGAAGTGAATGAGTAGTAGTTGATGGTTACAATGGCAGCAGAAGGGAGCTGTGAGAGGGAATGAGCTGGAGAAGTAAAGAATTAGTACAATAGGATGGAAAATTGGGAGTGAAACAAGCTGGAGGAGAGAAGGATGAGGGAAGCAGGATAGAAAGGCTTGCCTTCCATTTTTATAACTGAAGTACAAACGGACACTATGAGCTGACAGGTGAAGCCCAGTTTTCCATAGACTGATTCCAGAGCCTTACTCAATGAGCCATTCCATTCCCTTAGCATAAAATCAGCTTGAAAACAAAGGATGGCCCATTAAGGCTTGATCTTATGTAACGGCAGATCCCCTGCTTGTATAGATGAAGTCATTGGCAGATACCTTGCTGTGCTTTTCATTTGCTCTCTAATTCTCACCCTTTCTGTCACCCTATGTGTTAGGTATTTGCAGTTATTGCTACCAAGCCTGGTATCACGAATAGTGTTTATGTCTTTATTCTCACTTTTTTAGTATTATGTTTTGTGAGAACAATTTTCAATAAAGATATGGTGTGAATTTCCGAGCGTGCTGTACATTTGCGCAGGGAGGAAAATATGTTCTCATTTTTGTTTTCAGCGAGCCCTATTGGACATGCTTGTATTTCTCCATTTGAAATAATGGGCTTATGATAACATATTTTAGTAACCATGCCGTTCCATTACCCACTACCATCTGTGTTTTTAGGCCTCTCCTGCTTGAATTCGCATTAGCCATGCTTCATGCATTTTAGATGGGCCATCTTTCTTTGTGAATGAGTATTCCTACATCCTTTTATACTGGATTGGCTTGTTTCCCCCACCCTCTACAGAATATAGACTCAATCACTTATTTCATATACAGGTATGGGACCCGTTATCCAGAATGCTCGGGACCAAGGGTTTTCTGGATAAGGGGTCTTTCTGTAATTTGGATCTCCATACCTTAAGGGGCACATTTACTAAGCCACGAACGAGCCGAATGCGTCCGATTGCGTTTTTTTCGTAATGATCGGTATTTTGTGATTTTTTTCGGAAAAATTTCGCGACTTTTTCGTTACTAATACGATTTGTGCGAAAAAACGCGAGTTTTTCGTAGCCATTCCGAAAGTTGCGCAAAATCTGGCGATTTGTCGTAGCGTTAAAACTTCTGCGAAACGTCGCACCTTTTAAGTTTTAACGCTACGAAAAAGGCGCAACTTTTCGCGCAAGTTTGAACGCTACGAAAAAATCGGCAATTCGGTTCAGATTCGTGTCTTAGTAAATGTGCCCCTAAGTCTACTAAAGAATCAATAAAACATTAATTAAACCCTATGGGATTGTTTTGCATCCAGTATGGATTAATTATATCTTAGTTGGGATCAAGTACAGGTACTGTTTTATTATTACAGAGAAAAGGGAATCATTTAACCATTAAATAAACCCAATAGGGCTGTTCTGCCCCCAATAAGGGGTAATTATATCTTAGTTGGGATCAAGTACAGGTACTGTTTTATTATTACAGAGAAAAGGGAATCATTTAACCATTAAATAAACCCAATAGGGCTGTTCTGCCACAATAAGGGGTAATTATATCTTAGTTGGGATCAAGTACAGGTACTGTTTTATTATTACAGAGAAAAGGGAATCATTAACCATTAAATAAACCCAATAGGGCTGTTCTGCCCCCAATAAGGGGTAATTATATCTTAGTTGGGATCAAGTACAGGTACTGTTTTATTATTACAGAGAAAAAGGAAATCAGTTTTAAAATTCTGAATTATTTGATTAAAATGGAGTCTATGGGAGACGGGCTTTCCGTAATTCGGAGCTTTCTGGATAACGGGTTTCCGGATAAGGGATCCTATACCTGTATATGAAATTGTCATTTGCAGTATGTAATGGTTGGGGGGGGTTAAAAAAAACTGACTGCAACCAAACAGCTGATTGGTTACAATGGGTGACAAGCTATTATTACATTAATCCCTATAACTCCTCAATAACTTATAGTTATAATATCCTTGTGTATTGAGTAGGGAATGCAATGTTTCTTGTATAACATACAATAGGGTATACAATATATTAGACCACATCTATGGGCTTATTTGTCAATTTTTGAGTTTGTGAATCCAAGTTCGTTTTTCCAAACTGAATAAACGTATTTACTAATAAGGTAAACTCTTTGGAACAAAAAACTTGAATACCTCGAATTTCTTCAAGTTGAAAAACTCGATTTTGAAAATATGGCTTGACTTTGCCTAGGACAACGTCCATTGACTTCTATAGAAACTTGCAAGCTTTGCATTGGACTTTTCAGGTTTTTTGTACTAAATACCAGACATTTGAGGTTTTTAAACCATAACTCGAATTGTGCAAGCTTTAGCGCTAAAAAACTGAAAAAAAAATCAAACTCTCTCTCCGAGGGAGAACTTCTGCTGACAGAAAATAAGATGTTCGGTTCCTAACCTAACAAACATTGCCAGAAAAACACAAATATTTCCAGCGCTCTGCAGGAAATCTGACGACCCCCTCTTTTTGTTGTTTCTCTGTTTTGTGCAATAGTCTTACATGGAAGATCACTTGAAGAACAAGAATCGCCTGGAGAAAGAGTGGGAAGCTCTGTGTGCTTATCAAGCTGAGCCCAATGCAACAAACATTGCTCACAAGGAAGAGAGCATGTCAAAGAATCGCTCTTTGGCCATTGTACCATGTAAGTAGGATTATTTGCAGCATGAAAGTTACCGTCAACCACCCTGGTTTGACAACATTCTCTCAAAGTCCCCAGGCTTGACAAGTAGGAGAAAAAAAATAGGAGCTTGGTGACCTGAAGCCACTTCTTTCTTGAAAGGGTTTCATAGAATCACCAAAGGGGAATTTAAACTTTCTCTGTTCAATGCATCAATCAGAAATATGATTTATTCACTTTTATCCATCTCCTTAACATGTTAGAGGTCACGGATGCCACAGAGACTAAGTAGACAATGAGTCCATATGAAGGCTGTGATGTCTTAAGTACAACTCAATTTTATATAAGAAAACATATGTCCAACTTTTGCTCCATTTCCCCGTAAACATCAATATTTTTGTTACATAAGCCAGTCTTTCTCATCGACTTATATGTTGCTTATTGAGAAAAATGGGTAGAATTATATTCCTGGTGCAGGGCATTGCCTTGTTTCTTTCAGCGTCTTCTTGATGATTACTTCTTATATATAGAAGTCATTGTTCAATTCATTCTTAAGGTGGCCATAGACATAATGGTCCACTCACCTGGCAAGGTCGCCAAGCAAGCAGATCTTCTCCCGATATCCCCACCTATGGGTGGGTGATATCGGGGGAATTTAGGCTAATTCGGTTTAAATTATAACGACTGTTAAGGGTGTAGTCGGTTCGGGAACTGCATCAACGGCCCGATGTGGTCCCCGATCCGACTGAATCTTTTAACCTGCCTGATCGATATCTGGCCAATTTCAGGACTGATATCGTTCGGGCAGGCCCCTCATTCCTGCCCCTACACGGGGCGATAAGCTGCCGAATTGGTCCAAGGGACTGATATCGGCGGCTTCAATCGGCCCGTGTATGGCAGCCTTTACTCCTCCTCAAGATCTTTGTCAGACTGCAATTTGTGTGGTTGTTATTGTGTCCTTCTACTCTATAAGTAACATTGGCATCAAGAATCATTGGACATAGAAATTACCCTCCAAAATGGGGGGCCATTGTTAGTTTTTCTTTTTAATGTTGAAACCCCAACCTTCCTCTTTGCCCATAATCATAGAATTAATTTGCAGGAAAATATGAATGATATGAATTGCAGACTCACCCTCTATCTTGTCATTTATGTGTATATATATACTTTTTACTTCTTAGATGACCACAGCAGAATTATACTGAAGACTGAGAACAGCCATGATAATTCAGATTATATCAATGCCAGTCCAATTGTAAGTATGTGTGCTTTGTTTCTTCTATTATTCTGTTCTAAGCCTTATCATTGCGCAGTACTTGCCTTTGGCAATACACCTGGTTTTTATTCAACCATAACTTGCCTCCAAGTCAGGAATTCAAAAATAAGCCCCTGCTTTGAGGCCCCTGGGAGCAATATCCAAGGGGTTGGGGAGCAACATGTTTCTCACGAACCACTGGTTGGGGGGTCACTGCTTTAGAGGTTCCATATCCTTCATTTCCTCTGAAGCTTACCCTTTTATGTATTTTATTGTTGTAGCTTTTCTGAGTATATACTCTTTTTGTACAGCATTTGTTTACCAGTTTGTCAACTGGAAAACTCAAAGTCTATGTCAGGATACCATTCTCCATTGCCCCACTTATTGTAGTATAACAATGGGAAATGCCTTTTATAATAGAGTATTGGTCATTAAAATGTCATACAGGCCCTCTTTCCAAAGAGATTGATTACCATGGAATCGAATTCCCCTTGGTGGGGCTTCTAACTTCTAAGAATATAATTAGGATGTCTCTTGGACTTTGCCTGACAAGGCAATCCTGTTTGCCTTACACTATATTATACCTTTTTTTGCCTTAAAAAGTCACAATGGGAATTACATTGTATTTATAGATATACAACAGGTTGAGTTTTCCACTAGTCTTCACTTGTCATGGAAGTTTGGATACTTGGCCAGCAGTGTAACTTAAAGCTACTGAACCCAACTCCAATTTATTTTCTTCAATTTCTTCCAATTTTGGAAAAATAAAACGTTTCATTGACATTTATTGGAGCTGCACATCTGTAGGGTCCCACTAGGAGTTGCAAGATCAGCTGACCCAGGAATTACAAGATCAGCTGACCCTTGTTATACTCCCTTTTGGAACCATTATAGAAAATATAATGACTAGAGCTGGAGTAACACATAGCACCCAGACTTTCACCTTTCAGGCTCTCACTTATGCTCTATGCCAGTGCTGTCCAACTTCTGTTGTACCGAGGGCCGGAATTTTTCCGACCTACGTGGTGGAGGGCCGATAATGGAAGCCAGTTTTGACCACTCCCCTTTTTGAAACCGCACCCACTTGAAACCACACCCATGTTATCACATGACCATACCCATATTAATGGTTATAGTACAGCAAAAACCTGCCATACTCTGCCTGCCCTACCCTGCCTGTGTGTGCCATACTCTGCCTTCCCTACCCTGCCTGTGTGTGCCATACTCTGCCTTCCCTACCCTGCCTGTGTGTGCCATACTCTGCCTTCCCTACCCTGCCATACTTTCACTGTGTGCCATTCTTGGCTGGTTTGTGCCATACTTGGCCTGTGTGTGCCATACTCTGCCTGTGTGTGCCATACTCTGCCTTCCCTACCCTGCCTGTGTGTGCCATACTCTGCTTGCCTTATGATGCCTGTGTGTATGGCACACACAGGCAGCCTACAGTGACACAATGCTGGCAATGCTCCTACAGTCTGCACAATAACTATATATTAAAAAACTTTTTAATTGCAGTACCACCTCAGTATATGTTCTTTTTGTGTGCAGGGATTATTTGTGGGTTTCTACTGCTCCTGAGGTGTGAACAGGGGAACAATATGGGTGATTACAGCCTGAGCCTGATGTGTGAACACTGCAGGGGGTGAACAATGCAGAGATTAAAAGGTGTGAACAACACAGGGGATTACATATTTAAACAATACAGCCTGATTACAGCCTGAATCTGAGGTGAGAACCATGCAGGGGGGCCAGTTAATCTCAGTACTGATACCATTTAATGCTTACTCAAAGGTAAGCCATCAAAGCAGCCAGACAGGTGGGGGGCCACACAGAGGGGGGTCGCGGGCCGCATGCGGCCCGCGGGCCGCCAGTTGGACAGCACTGCTCTATGCCATATACAATTGGGCTGCATTTCAAAATCAAAAGCAGTTCTAGGTCGTGTCTGCTTAAGGTGGCAGCTAGCTAGACATCCCTGTCCTAAAAGACTCTGCTAAAGAATTCTGAGGACTTCTGATATGAATTCTTAATTTAATTTTTACAAAGAGCCCTGATAATGTTTTATAAATTAAATGCTTTTATCATCTGATCAAAGAAACTGTACCACCTTATCAAGTGCACAACGATCATCCAGGTTCCCCAGAGATGCCGCAGACGCATTTGTTCGGTTGGAGCCACATTAAAGAAAATGTAGTCTTTTGTTCCATTGGCTTGGAACTCTGCTCCTCGGAACTAGAGGGGACATACTTTAAACACACACACGAATCAAAGATACTGATTCAAAACTCCAAGGGAGATAGTTTCAGACAGTGGAGCAGCTAGTTATGGGTTTGACACTCCAAACTACATGGTATGTAGTATATGTTATAGGCCATTTCTTTTTAATCCTGCAATGTTAAGGTGCCATCCTATGGGCCCTTTAGCCATGGGAGATGTGAGCAGGGGGTGGGGAGTGGGTGGGCGGGGGCAGGGAGTGGGCAGGTGGCAGATCAGGGTATGGAGGGGGGTCCCCGATGCACCCTAGTAATGCCACTAGCATTATAACAGGTGGTCTTACAATAAACAGCTAGCTGTGGCATTACATTGTATGTGTTGAGGTTTTTTCCCACCCAAGCCACCTAGAGAGCCCTCTCATACCCTAACAGTGGATATGGATTCCCTAATGACTATATTACTACTTGATTAACAGAACCAGGACTATTTACCCTATTCTTAGTCTCCATCTTATAACTATGAACCATTTACCCTCCAATATTATTGATCGTAGTGTCCTAAATTGTCTTTAGGTTCCAAATGCTCCATGTTACAAGTTGGAAGCATCACCTTTAGATGGCACACATATCAAGCAAGAGACTTCTTTACACGTTAGGGCCCACCCAATGCTAAAGGAATGCAGAAGTGCAAAAAATGGTACAATTCATCATATATGTAACCACAATGCACCATTTCCCCCCCAGAATTTGAGACTTGCACTGGTGACACAGGTGGGGCATAGGCGTATACTTACATTCCATTTAATTTCCATTTAACTCAACAGGTTCCCTTAGGTACAACACACAAAGTTACCCTCCTACTTACTCAATAGTCGCCTGTAACATTATATTATACAGAAGTATCGTCATAAGAGAATATCACACAACCTTTATATAAAATAATTCTCAAGTGAACATATGATTGAGGGTAAAGATTAGCTGTAGCTAGATCCCTGAAGCTTTTGGTGATGATTTTGGGTTCAGCTAGTTTGTTTATTGTCTTCTTTACTTTTCTTTCAATCTAACTATAAGGTTCATGCACTATATATTGCCCTACCATTTATATTATTTCAGTTGTGCTTGACTTTTTGTTTTAGATTTCCTAACATTCCAAGTTGCTTGTTTCTCACTTGCCTTAATATAGTTAAGCCCAGGCTACTTCATCTTCTGTGGCTCAGTACATTTGTGTAAGAGTGTTGGGATCTGGTGGGCTCTTCAGCTGTTGATAAATGCCCATTCCAGGCCTCCTAGTGCTAGAAACTATCATTCATCAACAGATGGAGAACCACAGACGGAAAATATCTGGATTATACAGTGAATAATCAATTGAAAGTCATCATCTCTACACAGTGGTAGCTCTGCGGTGGTACTTAAGGGAATACTGTCGGCACTTAAATTCCCTGTTCTATAATCCTATTTGATTTGCTACACGGGCTTAAATAGTGCCGTGTCATTGTCTCAGGTGTGTTTTATACAATTAGATATTCTTAAAGGCACTGGGGTTTTGTTTTTGTTATATCTCTATTTCTGCTGGCTATGTTAGCCTTATGTTGGTGCAGGGCATAACAAGTATTGTATATTTTCTTTCTCATTCTTCAATATGATATTTAAATGTATTGAATGAAAGCCCTTGCCTTTTAGACCTAGATCAGTGGTTCTCAACCTGTGGGTCGGGACCCCCTAGGGGGTTGAACATATATTTTCGATGGTCTTAGGAATAATTTTATGGTTGGGGGTCACCACAACCTGAGGAACTGTATTAAAGGGTCACGGCATTAGGAAGGTTGAGAACCACTGCAATAGATGATCACTGATCCTTCTGTGATTGTTCATGTTGACCTGGTATGCAATCGCTATGCAGTATCTAGAATCAGTTTAGATTTTCTTTTATTCTTTTGGTGAGTATAGTAGAAAAGTCTCAAGTCTCTAATTGCCATACTGGCTTTAGTAGGACTTTTAGTAGGATTTTCTCAACATCTCCAAACTATCTTTCTACTCTTTGCTCTTCTCAATACACTCAATAAACCTTTTATCTCCCCATTTGCCTTTGGTACATTGGAATTGGGTGGATAAGGATTGAAGAGCTTTTCCACTGTCGTTGTAGCCCTTTCCCACTACAGATGTTATCATCACACCCTACCCCAACCATACTACTGTTTATCCATGTTATAATGGATGTTATAAGGCTATTTATGGTTTTTGAGACACCATTTTATTAGAGCATGAAACAGGTATGGGATATGGAAAACCATTACCCAGAAAGATTTTAATTACTGGAAGGCCATCTCCCATAGACTTCATTTTAATCAAATAATTCAAAATTGTAAAAATGATTTCCTTTTTCTGTGTAATAACAATACAGTAACTTGTTCTTGATCCCAACTAAGATATAATTACCTCTTATTGGGGGCAGAACAGCCCTATTGGGTTTATTTAATGGTTAAATGATTCCCTTTTCTCTGTAATAATAAAACAGTACCTGTACTTGATCCCAACTAAGATATAATTACCTCTTATTGGGGGCAGAACAGCCCTATTGGGTTTATTTAATGGTTAAATGATTCCCTTTTCTCTGTAATAATAAAACAGTACCTGTACTTGATCCCAACTAAGATATAATTACCCCTTATTGGGGGCAGAACAGTCCTATTGGGTTTATTTAATGGTCATTTGTTCCGAGGCAAGAGCAGCCACCAGTGCAGCATTCGCAGTTTAGAAGGCCATATATGTGAAGATCTGCCAGTTTGGCTAAGTCACCAAACAAGCAGATCTTTTACCAACATTCCCACCTTGGGGTGGGCAATGTGGGATCACACTGATGGGATGCAGGCCGTCAGGACTAGAACTAAATTAAATAGCTGATGCGTCCTTGCCCTGATGGGATTTTTAAAGCTGCCAATATTCGGCCAGATATTGGTCAGGCAGGCCCTTCTGAAGGCCCCATACATGGGCCAATAAGCTGCCAATTTTTATCAGCCAATGGCCACCTTGAGATGCAACTCTTTCATTGCCAAAGATCAGGTATAATGGGCTCCTGATTTATATAAATCCAGTCTGGTGACACATTTGCTCGGAGAAGGGGAACCTGATTGCACGAAGAAAGGTCTGCACTTCTTAATTGTTTGCAGTATAACAAAATGTTCCTGGAATAATTGCCATAGTATTTAGAGTTCTAAGACGGATGACAGATTTTGCTGGGAATCATTATGTCAGGCACGTTCCGGAGCACAGCTTTATGACAGCGGCTGATTAGCGCTAACAGGTGACGAGTGGCCTGCCTCTGATGTAGCAGATAGCTGGGGTCTGTGACAGCCTTGCTCCAATCAGCATTGATTCGCCGTGCCCTTGTCTGCCGCTGCATGAATATCTGGCGACTTAAGTCAAACATTCCTCATATTTATTTCTACAGTTGAAATGACAACATAATGGCATTTATGCCGGGAAACATATGTCAGTTGGACCAGGGGTTCTGTGTTAAAGACGCTGTTTCTTTGTTTCCGCCACTAAAAACAGATTGTGTTGCATATTCCAGCCGTTCTACAATACTTCTAGGTAGAGCGGCATAATATTAGATGGTTACATTGCCTGACAGTGTTGTGTTACGAATAACAGATGATCCCCCATTTAGTCCACAGAGCACATCTTTACCCACACCAACAGAATGTCTTCTGCTTCTTTAGGGACAGGCACTTTAGCAAGGAGACAATAAAACAATGTTTCTATATATCTGTAACCCTGTTATGGGCTAAGGGGGCCCAGCCTGAAGGCCAGTTAGGGGGGGATTTGGGGTGAGTGCTTATTTGTGCCCTGGGTACCCCTGGAACTATAGCGGGGTGACTGTTACCCCAATGTTTCTATATATCTGTAACCTTGTTATGGGCTAAGGGGGCCCAGCCTGAAGGCCAGTTAGGGGGGGATTTGGGGTGAGTGCTTATTTGTGCCCTGGGTACCCCTGGAACTATAGCGGGGTGACTGTTACCCCAATGTTTCTATATATCTGTAACCTTGTTATGGGCTAAGGGGGCCCAGCCTGAAGGCCAGTTAGGGGGGGATTTGGGGTGAGTGCTTATTTGTGCCCTGGGTACCCCTGGAACTATAGCAGGGTGACTGTTACCCCAATGTTTCTATATATCTGTAACCTTGTTATGAGCTAAGGGGGCCCAGCCTGAAGGCCAGTTAGGGGGGGATTTGGGGTGAGTGCTTATTTGTGCCCTGGGTACCCCTGGAACTATAGCGGGGTGACTGTTACCCCAATGTTTCTATATATCTGTAACCTTGTTATGGGCTAAGGGGGCCCAGCCTGAAGGCCAGTTAGGGGGGGATTTGGGGTGAGTGCTTATTTGTGCCCTGGGTACCCCTGGAACTATAGCAGGGTGACTGTTACCCCAATGTTTCTATATATCTGTAACCTTGTTATGGGCTAAGGGGGCCCAGCCTGAAGGCCAGTTAGGGGGGGATTTGGGGTGAGTGCTTATTTGTGCCCTGGGTACCCCTGGAACTATAGCAGGGTGACTGTTACCCCAATGTTTCTATATATCTGTAACCTTGTTATGGGCTAAGGGGGCCCAGCCTGAAGGCCAGTTAGGGGGGGATTTGGGGTGAGTGCTTATTTGTGCCCTGGGTACCCCTGGAACTATAGCAGGGTGACTGTTACCCCAATGTTTCTATATATCTGTAACCTTGTGAGCTAAGGGGGCCCAGCCTGAAGGCCAGTTAGGGGGGATTTGGGGTGAGTGTTTATTTGTGCCCTGGGTACCCCTGGAACTATAGCAGGGTGACTGTTACCCCAATGTTTCTATATTTATCTGTAACCTTGTTATGGGCTAAGGGGGCCCAGCCTGAAGGCCAGTTAGGGGGAGATTTGGGGTGAGTGCTTATTTGTGCCCTGGGTACCCCTGGAACTATAGCGGGGTGACTGTTACCCCAATGTTTCTATATATCTGTAACCTTGTTATGGGCTAAGGGGGCCCAGCCTGAAGGCCAGTTAGGGGGGGATTTGGGGTGAGTGCTTATTTGTGCCCTGGGTACCCCTGGAACTATAGCAGGATGACTGTTACCCCAATGTTTCTATATATCTGTAACCTTGTTATGGGCTAAGGGGGCCCAGCCTGAAGGCCAGTTAGGGGGGATTTGGGGTGAGTGCTTATTTGTGCCCTGGGTACCCCTGGTACTATAGCAGGGTGACTGTTACCCCAATGTTTCTATATATCTGTAACCTTGTTATGGGCTAAGGGGGCCCAGCCTGAAGGCCAGTAAGGGGGGGATTTGGGGTGAGTGTTTATTTGTGCCCTGGGTACCCCTGGAACTATAGCAGGGTGACTGTTACCCCAATGTTTCTATATTTATCTGTAACCTTGTTATGAGCTAAGGGGGCCCAGCCTGAAGGCCAGTTAGGGGGAGATTTGGGGTGAGTGCTTATTTGTGCCCTGGGTACCCCTGGAACTATAGCGGGGTGACTGTTACCCCAATGTTTCTATATATCTGTAACCTTGTTATGGGCTAAGGGGGCCCAGCCTGAAGGCCAGTTAGGGGGGATTTGGGGTGAGTGCTTATTTGTGCCCTGGGTACCCCTGGTACTATAGCAGGGTGACTGTTACCCCAATGTTTCTATATATCTGTAACCTTGTTATGGGCTAAGTGGGTGATTTGGGATGAACCCTTATTTGCCATTGTACCTATTCTTGGAAATGAATGGCTGATATAGCAGTGTTTTATACATCCACCTTCCCTTGCTATGAGCTAAGGGGGGCTAAGAGGAGCCACCATGCAGTTCAGTGAGGACAAGATTTGAGGTTCCTGCTTATTTACAGCCTTTCATATGCTTGAAACTATAGTAGGCTGAGTGTTACACATGTATCAGAGCTTTCTTTAAGGGGAGTGCAAATAGGGGGACTGCCCTGGACACTACACATACACCTCCCATAAAGGGCATTTCATCTTATTGCAGTATCAGGCAATTATAGCATTATAAGTGCCACTTTATTCCCTATCACATTATATGCTCTGTTTTCCCAGAGTGCCCACAAATGAGGGAACGCAGGCACAATGGGCAAATGGCTGTATGCCCTTACTGCCTGGCCAGTACAAAGTGAAACATACAGGGATCCCTTGCACCCCTACAAGTTGAGTCTTGCACTTTATTCACATAAATAAAAGCAATAAGCCCCAAGCACTACACAGAGCTACAAAAGCACCAATTGTAAAATAGCCCCATCCTCAAGTCAATAGGGGTCATTTCTAACCTCAAGTGCAGTGTTTTAAGTGCAATTTTGAGCACAATTGCTATGTTTTTACCCACAATGCAGCATTTTGTCCCAAGGTTACAGAGGGGGTTACACCTGATGCAATTGGGTGCATCAAAAGTGTCACAGTTGCACTTACAATTCAATGCAAATTGTGCCAGACGTCTAATTCTGTTTAGTATGATTTACAACATTTGGCGTTACAGTGCCATGTGTGCCCTATTCATTGGGCTCAACTCCATGGAAACTATTAATGCAGGTTCCCAGCATCAATAGGTGCAAAATTCAACTCAACAGAAGTGCCAGGAATGTAAGCTAATGCTTTGAATTACTTTAATAAATGGAGTTTTTTATGCCACTGATTTGGATACTTTAGCTGCCTTATGGGTAAAGAAATAATCTCACCTCATCCTGGCTCTGTTACATTGCTGTTGCATATAGATAGATTGCTTTGTGCTAACTTTGCAGCTTGTTTTTTAATGTAATTAATTCATTTCTCGTGTTCTTTTCATGTAAAATCCATTATAAAGAGGGTTGAAAGGAAACTCTGTAACCCACTTCTGTCTTTATTCTCTTCAGATGGATCACGACCCCAGAAACCCCGCCTACATTGCAACTCAAGGACCTCTTCCTGCAACTGTTGCCGATTTCTGGCAGGTAAAAACTACATTTGAAAGTGATTGGCAAAGTATTTTGGTCTTCATCTTGGGGGAAATGTAAAAAAATGGTTAAATGAGAAGAAAATGGGCAGCACTCTATGTTTCCTTTTTGCAAACCATCTGTTGTTCGCCTCGCCTTGTAGGATTTCCATTGACCCAACCTTATTTCCACTGTATGGCCTATATAAAAATCTGTACCAAATGGCATTAACTATTTGTAATTACTGCTATAATAGGCCCAGTGCACCTTTGGAGACCCAGTCAAACACAGTTTGAATCTCTTTATTTATATATACATGTCTAACATGGGGTCAGTTGGTCAATGAATACAAGGGCCATATGGTGACATACAAAGATATAACCGTTGTTGGACAATTAGCTATTTCCCGGCATATAATAAAGAAGTATCATTCAAGAAAGAGGCGCCTTCTGTGAATGGGTCTTCATTACAGATAGGGTTGTCCTTACATTACCCACCTGTCTGTTACTTAACAACCCCCACAAAACAATCACAGCCTCCTCGATCGCAACTTTGATATATTCTCTCCGGCAACGGGTCTTTTTTCTCTATGTAGTGTCAGTTGTGTAATGGAATAACCAGTAATTGGAACAGAGTGGGAGGAATGCAGTGTGTTCTTGAGAAATACTGGTTCTTTCCCTTCTTGTTAGACAAGTAGAAGTAGAAGACGTTGTTGCATATTGGTATTGGTGCTGGATTCATTGGACTCATGTTGAATAAAGGGTATACTGCACCTATAATGGCATGTTTATGGTCTGCTTGGCAACTTATGGTGTACCACTGCTCTTGATATTTAATGGTGCGTTAGTGAGCCCTTTCACTTGATAGTTTATGGTGAGCCACCACTTTCTTTCTCTCTGGCAGTTGGTTGAGACTTTGCACTGCCTCTTTAGCAGTTCATAGTGAGGACGGCCATTGGCATTTAGTGGTGTGTAGTGTGAGAGAATATAGTAAGGAGTTGCTCTTCTAGGCAGTCTTGCTTTCATGCAAGTTTCACAGTCAGTGTTTTCCCAAAAAAATCATGTCTGTATGGATACAAATATCACTGGCAGTTTGTGCATGTGGAATTACTGATAGATGGACTAGGCTTAACCAATAAATGTTATATACACAATATATTTCTCTTGTCTTTGAGGAACAGAATTATTATTATTATTATTATGATTCAGTGTTGTGCTGGTTAATTCATTTCCCAGACATAACTACTGTGAAGATTTTAAATTCTTTATCTTTATGAAGCCTATTATCTAAGGAATAAATGGATTATATATGATGTGAATGTTATCTCATTCAAGGTGTGGTGGAATGGGACGTTAGGAGGCTTATGTAGTGTGATGTGCCACTGTCAGTACTGGTTTGTCCATAAAAGGACCAAGCGATTGATCATTTTGATTATGGCTGGCAATGGGCAGGGTGGTGGTAGCCCTAGAGTATTTTGATTGGCTACCTCTGAGGTATTCACAAGTGGCCAAACATCTAGCAAGATGGCGCTTTATGCATCATTGTAGATGTGTTACTGTGAAGGTTCATAACTGCCTCTTGCTTCAGTGCTAGAATGACTCGATTGTGCACAAAATTGCCTTTTGCAGTTTGAAGTATGGACAAACTCCCATGGGGTATAATAGCTCCAAAGCAGTCAACCTAGTGCCACTACTCTAGAGAACTAAGTAGAACATGGAAGAGTAACCAGTATCTAGTACATACTGTATATCACCTCTCCAAGACCTCCTCCATGCACTGTGCTTTTTGTTGAACCCGGTCCAGTAAACATAGAAACTTAAGAGGCCAATATATAAACTCATCCCAATGCCTTTATTATTTCTGAGATTTGTGTTCCATATTTTGATAACATTCCAGTTGGTGGCTCCAAAAGCTGGTTAGAAAAGTTAATGCCCACAATAATAAGCTTTAGAACAGAGATACTTTGTTTATCCATCAGCTTACAGCCTTGCACTGAAACTATTCATATTCAGCAGCTAATTGTGAGGCAGCCATGCAAAGCCAGATAATCCTATTTATTCATTGGTTTCCATTTCAGTAAAGTGCTATGGGTAATAGGCCTGGTGCCAGTGGTCCATGATGATTGATTTAATACTAAGCAGTCTCAGTCTGTGCTCTATCAACTGATGCAGCATATGGTACGGCAAGTTAGCATGTGCTTCTAGTCATTGTGTCGTTTGTGCCGTGCAGTGAGCTGGCAGGTCCCGGCACATTAGGAACAATCAGATCTGTCATAGTGTGTGTCACCCACGCCGCAGCTCTGGGTAGTGCCGAGGGGTTCATTTCCATCTATATGTTTATAACTGTCTATCTCTATAGGTCTGTCTCTCTATCCATCAGATATCTATTTGTCTTTCTATCTGCTCTTCTTGTTCTTGTCCCCAGTCTATCTTTCAATAATATCTATCTATCTATCTATCTATCTATCTATCTATCTATCTATCTATCTACTGTATATGTCTATCTATCTATCTATCTATCTATCTATCTATCTACTGTATATGTCTATCTATCTATCTATCTATCATCGATCTATCTATCTATCATCTATCTGTCTGTCTGTCTGTCTGTCTGTCTGTCTATCTATCTATCTATCTATCTATCTATCATCTATCTATCATCTAGCTATCTATCTATCATCTAGCTATCTATCTATCATCTATCTATCTGTCTATCTATCAATCTATATCTATCTATCTATTTTTTTTTTTATTATTATTATTATTATTATTATTAACATTTATTTATAAAGCGCCAACATATCCCGCATCGCTGTACAATAAGTGGGTTCCATACATTGGACATACAGAGTAACATATAAAGCAATCAATAACCGATACAAGAGGTGAAGAGAGCCCTGCCCAAAAGAGCTTACAATCTATCTATCTATATGTCTATCTATCTATCTATCTATCTATTTATCCATCCATCTATTTAGCAGTGAAAAAAAAAAACATTTAATGGTTATAATTAATTACAAAATCAAAATGACATTATGGTGCATCCCAGTGCCACATGTTCCCCATGCTCCTCCCTCCTTACACGTTTCACACCATTGGGTGCTTCATCAGTGGAGGAGTTTTCTCCACAGCCTACCAACATTTCTGTTAAATACTGTATCTACCAATCATATGTATTTGTTAGTGTTACTGTTTCTTCTTCTAGCTCACCCCCTCCCCCCAAAATGTATCTTTCTGAGACTTATCTGTCTATTGCTGTCAGTCATATATCTGTCTACTTCTCCTTTATCTCCCCAATATCTAATGGCCTAATGTGATGTGTTCAAAATGTGTCCACCTTTTCCACCTTTTTAGTTGGAAGAAAGAAATGATCAAAAAATAAGTGGGAAACTTGAGGCTTTATCACAACCTTTCTAATGACTATAATAGGATTACACCAGGTCTGGGCAGGTGAACGATTTAAGGTGAAAAGGATAAACTGTAATTGCATGTTTGTATTGTATTGGACAACTGTAGAATATTTCACTTGGGAAAAAAAATCACGGATGGAAAAATAATATGATGTTCATATTCTGCTTAGTTAGTGGGCAAAATGAGTGAAAAAATGTTTTTTAATTTTTTGACCTTCATTGAGAGACATAAAAAATATATCTAATAATATACTACAACATATATATGATATTATATATATATGGCTGTTATTTAAGTTGTTTGTTTGCACTACCGAAAGATATCCAATATATGGCATGCTGGGAATGTGCCGTCTGAGCCATTTAGATCTAGAGCTCTAGAATACAAATATGACATGATGGGAATATACAGGCCTAAATATTCAGGTCTGATCTAAAACACAAATATGGCATGGTGGGAATGTTCAGACTGAGCCATTTAGATCTATAGCTCTAGAATACAAATATAGCAAGTAGGAAATGTGCAAGCGGAACCAGATCTAAAATACAGATATGGCATTTAGTGAATGTACCTTTTTGGTCTAGATATACACACTACATATATAGAACGGTGGGAAGGTGCTGAGATGAATACTGTTAATACTCAGCTGTTCTTAGAGAGTGGAAGCCTGGGCAACAACTCCATTCCCTGCTTCATGGGGATCTCCATAGGTGCACCCAGATGGGGAATAAATAAGCTTAGAATGGCTTGTATTAGAGACAATGTATGTCAATAGAAATGAAGGACTTCCAAACTGCCAACTCTGAGCTTCTCCTATCAGAATTCACAAAAAGACTGAGAGTCTAAGGACAGCAACATCTGAAGGATCTCAAAATGAACATTCTTTATATACAGTTGCCATGTTGCCCTACTGCCACCATCTTGTTCTGTATCTACTATATATCTATATCTACTTTCACCTACTCTTTGCTGCACCCCATTATATGTAGGGTTGTGTACAATGGCCCTGTCCTCAAGTTAGCTCCAAATGTTTCACACTAAAATAGTTCTCCTATTCATTTATATATATATAAATTCACGGTTAAAATTCAAAATGGTCTTTGTTGTTTCTCAGAAAACATTCTTAGTTAACTTCATCATTCTGGCTATTCTTCCCTGTTGCAAAAATATCATCAACAGACATTACGTTTGTGTGGAATCTGCCACTTTGTCATTCAGACTTTTCATGTGGTGGGGGGGGGGGGGGAGAAAAAAAATATTTAAATGCAATACTTTCTAAATGCTAGGCGCTGCTTGGGTACTTAGGGATTTGGAAGCAGCTGCAGAACGAAAGTGTCTAATGAAAATGAAATTTAAATTTGCTGCGAATGGAATGAATTTTGATTGTGTGTCTGAGTGCTGTAATTATACGTGTCACACAGTAATTAAGCGGTTGCAATGTGACCACGGTGTGTCTTCCTTTGTCTGCAGATGGTCTGGGAGAACGGCTGTGTGGTAATTGTCATGCTGACATCCCTGACGGAGAATGGAGTGAAGCAGTGCTATCACTACTGGCCAGACGAAGGGTCCAACCTCTACCACATCTATGAGGTAACTGCAACTTCTCCCAACTACAATGGGAAACTAACGGCTTGTCTACGCATGATGTCCAAGGCCTTTACCCATCTATTCAGACAAAGTGTGCCTTCACAATAGGCAGGCGTCGTTATTCATGTCAAAAATGGCAGCATATCGTTGTCTTGCCCTTTGTTAGGATATAAGCCCATCTATCAAGGCAGGCCCAGCAGGACATCAGTGCAAAACTGCTAACCTTCCATTATTTCAAGAGAAACACTTTTGTCCCTGTTACTGGCCAAGGTTTTAAAAATAATTTCAGTTATTTTGATGTTCTTATGAAAAAAAAAAGGCAATTGTGTACTTTTTGTTTTGTAAGCTATAGTTATAAAAAAAGGCATAGAAGGAATGGCAAATCATGAGCCCTTATAGAGCACGTTTCATGTATCACCCCAGCATGTGGCCCCTGGAAATAATACAGCGGTGGCAATTATGTTGTGTTGAGTGGAGCCGTGCAGTTTGGTGCCCTCAGTTGTTGAACACAAGGTCATGATATTCCACTTACATTCTCCTCTTTACCTAATTCAGGTATCCCCAACCTTTCTTACTCATGAGCCACAGTCAAATGTAAAAAGACTTGGGGAGCAACACAAGCACCATAAAAGTTCATGGAGGTGCCAAATAAGGGATGTGATTGGCTATTAGGCAGCCTCTATGCACACTATCAGCTTACAGGGGCTTTATTTGGTAGGAAATCTTGTTTTTATTCAACCAAAACTTGCCCCCAAGTCAGGAATTCAAAATTAACTCCCTGGTTTGGGGGCACTGAGAGCAACATCCAAGGAGTTGGGGAGCAACATGTTGCCCCTGAGCCACTGGTTGGGAATCACTGACCTAATTTATACAGTTCTTGTGGTTGCACCTCTATAACTATTCTGGCCAGCCAATCAAAATCCAAAATGACCATCCGCTGACTGCTCCACATGGCAGTCCATTGCTTTATAAAGGTCCCCTAGATCGATTCGGCAGCTAATCGGCTGTGTATGGGCACTACCGACAGGCCTGCCCGACCGGTATCTGGACTGAAATCGGCCAGATCTCGATCGGGCAGGTTAAAAAATCTAGTCGAATCAGGGGCCGCATCGGCTCGTTGATGCGGTCCCCGGACTGACTTTGCCTATACCCGTCGTTATAATTCGATTGTTTGCCCACCCGTAGGTGGGGGATATCGGGAGGAGATCCGCTCGCTTGGCGACCTTAAGTCAGTTAGGCACCACAGGAAATTATGAAGTGTATTTCTAGTCAACAAGTGCTTAATCACCCTGAGTCACTTGAAATTAGAAATCATGCTATAAAAAATACAGAATATTTGCCAAATTTTGATTAATCCATAACTCCAAGGCCTTCTGATCCGAGTAGCTACCAGAAAAAACCTTGTTAAAAAAGATCCAAAGTAATTCAAGCCACGTGTATAGAAATGTCTCTCCTAATAATCCCAATCGCCTGGGGCAAAGGAGCTTGTTATTACTTAACCTGTTATAGAAAAGAGAGATCTTCCATTCTCCACAATTACAACATATCAAATATTATACCTGACACGCTTATTAACGTGAATAAAAAAAGTATTATTAGTGAAGAATGAAATGGTTGTTTTGATGCCTCTAGAAAACAGAATGATTACATTTATGCCATTTTTGCAGTATTTTCAGAATATATGTAACACTTATCCCAAGTGCCGATTTCACGTTTTTTGCACATAACCTCCTTTTTATGCCTTATTGCAGGGATATGATGTTTTCTTATTGTTGTTGCCATTTCACGCTTAGTGGGGTACCTCATTAAAGCTCTGAGTGTCAGAATACTGCACAATAGTTAGTTGTGTCTAATTCTATGGGGCTTATGGAATAACACTGTCAAGGTGTCCAGTAACCCATAGCAACTAGTCACGTGTTTTCACCGCTGTGACACACAATTCAGTTGGAGAGGATTCTGGCACTTAGAGCTGAAAAGGGGACTCCTGCTAAGCATGAAATGATAACATCAGTAACAATACACAGTATTCCTAGCAAAACAGTGAGATCATGTGTCATTACTTTCTACTATGTGACCCCTTTAGCTTCTTCATTAGAATTGCATTATAGGAATACAGACTAGTTAACATTTTTAAATTTGGAGACTTAAGGTCCCCATACACGGGACGATTCTAGCTGCCGATAACGGCCCCTTAGATCAATTCGGCAGCTAATTGGCCCGTGTATGGGCACTACCGACGGGCCTGCCCGACCAATATCTGGCCTGAAATCGCCCAGATATCGATCGGGCAGGTTAAAAAATCTAGTTGGATCAGGCGCTGCATCGGCTCATCGATGCGGTCCCCGAACCGACTTTGAAACGTAGTGGACACCAAGCGCTCCGGACTCCCCGAACCGACTTCCCGAATGGACTCCCCGAACCGACTTTGCCTATACCCGTTGTTATAATTCGATTGAATTAGCCTGGATTCTCCTGATATCACCCATCCATAGGTGGGGGATATCGGGAGAAGATCCGCTCGCTTGGCGGCATCGCCAAGCGACCAGATCTGGAGGTGTATGGCCACCTTAGACAGGACAACTGGTCTTGGTTGAAACCACGTAGGATTTGCAATCTCTACCATTTCATACTGATGGACAGACAGTGTACTTTCCAATAATATATATTCAAAGAGAACACAACCACAATAAAATAACAGAGTCTACCAAAACGTTCTTACCTGGCTTTATTACAAATGTGAAGTAAAGAGTTATCATGCAACCTTTTGCATCTATAAAGGGGTTTTCATCAGGAAATATCAAACCTTGACTTTTCTCCTGACCTAGACTCCAGTAGGGGGATGAATCTTTCAGGACATTTCTTTTGAAGTTCTTAGAGTGCTAATCTCTAAATGCTAATCCACAACAAGATAATAGAGTGTACAGAGAATGCACTCAAATAACTTGATTTAGGGTTATCCCTTTGGGAGAGCTCGGGGATGTGGCAGGGCAGAGACTAGTAATTTACTCTTCTAGATACATCTGAAATTCCAGCTTAGGTTGATGGGCCACAGAGTGAGTTAATCTCCCGCAATAGATCTCTGCTACCGCAGGCGACTAACCTCTCCGAAATGCCTTTTCACCAGCAACAATAGGAGTCACCAGTGGAAACGCCTATACAGACTGTATCACCTTTCCGAAGTCGCGACTTTAGAAAGCAGAAGCAATGTGTAGGCCTTTCCACTGGCAACTAACTCGCTCCATTGGCCATCAGCTTTAAATGTCAGTTAGGGGTGCGATATGGAGTGAATATGTATTGACTATTCTAGATATTCTTTTAAAAGTATTACTGAATGACTAACAAGTCAAAAGGGTTAAGGAGACCGCCTCATATGTATGCAAATAGACCAAGGGGATTCTGGGAACAAATTCCTTAAGGCTCCTAAAAAAATCCCATTTACATGGGTGTATCCTATAGGCTACAGCTCACCTACTGGGTTTTTAAAGTAAAAGCCAGGATAATAGCTGATCAGATTCCCAACTACAGACCGGTTTCGCCCTTCTTGGGGTTGAGGAGACCGCCTCATATGTATGCAAATAGCCCTTTACACCAGTATTTTCCTATATATGTACCCATTTCATGGGATAAGGAGGACTCTGTTAGACATCAAAACAAAAAAATAAGAAAAATGGCACTCTGGTAATTCAAAAACAGGCCATTCCAATAGTTAAAAAGAAAAAACCTTTATTAAATAGTGATGAGCGAATCTGTTCCGTTTCGCTTCGCCGAAAAATTTGCAAATGTGGCGCGTTAAAAAAAATTGTCGCCCGCGCCCATTATTTTGTCGCCAGCGGCTATTATTTTGTCGCCCGCGATATTATTTTGTCGCCCGCGGCTATTATTTTGTCGCGCAGCGAATTTTTCTGCAGCAAATTTTTTCATCCGTTTCGCGAAACAATCTGCCAATGGCGAAACCCGGAAATTTGCCGCGAATCCATGCCTGGCAAAACATTTTGCCCATCACTATTATTAAACACTCAGCTCATAAAGCCTGACACATAGCCTTTGATTAACGCGCCAGGCTTTATGAGATGAGTGCATAATAAAGTTTTTTTCTTTTTAACTATTGGAATGGCTTGTTTTTGGATTACCAGAGTGCCCTTTTTCCTCTTTTTTTATTTTGATGTCTAATGGTTTATTCGCTCCCTTGAGCTGAGGGTCTGGGGCTGGAGCACCCGAACCATCCTGTCTACTTTGGTGAGTCCTCTACACTCTATGGATGCCAGTTTACTATATATACAGTATATGAGTTTTTTTATAAGGAGGACCAAAAGTTGGACCTTCAAAGGGGACCCTGGGCAAAGGTTGGACATTCAGTTGAAGCTTGAAATTAAAAAAAGTCTGACAACTAGGTTAGAGCTTTGATGATGTTTCTCCTTTAATCAAGCTCTATACGTACAGCCTGTGTAGGCTGAAAAATCACATTAGAAAAAATAACTAGCTGGAACTCCCACATTTACATTAGAGCCTGCCGTTTGTCATGGCTTTATGCATAAACTTTTCTTTTTTATTGACATTCAGCTGCTACGGCAGTGCCAGGTGCAGAATGCTCTAGAGATGCCCGATTCTTGTAAAGTAATTTGAAACAGATGTTTTCAAATGTACTTAAGTTGTGTCTTTCTATCTCCGTGTCCTCTCTAGGTAAATCTGGTCTCTGAGCATATCTGGTGTGAGGATTTTCTCGTGAGGAGTTTCTACTTGAAAAATTTGCAGACCAATGAGACGCGTACAGTCACCCAGTTTAATTTCCTCAACTGGAATGACCAGGGAGTGCCGGCGTCAACAAGGTCCCTTCTAGATTTCCGCAGGTATGATATTAACTCGTGAAATTGCACAGACCAAAATACACCGCAGTATATCCTGAGAAACTGTACGGCCGTCATAGATGCTGTGCCTTGTAGGCCCATTCTAATGTTTTTGGTGCCTTTTTAAGGATTCTGAAGAAAATTCTATTATTTGAGCTGCTTTATAAGTATTTATTCTGTCCTTCAGTGTGTATATGATGAATATGATTCTTTTTTTGATAAAGAGTAGACATTGCTCTGATTTTGCTCCTTTCATTTCACATTTGCACTGTGTCTACTTCTAAAAGGCAACAAGCTTTATGCATATGTCTCAGGTTTTCAAAATGTCCACTGCCTCCGCTGCATCATTTTCTTGTCTAAATCAAATTGTTGTGGCCTGAAACAGACAGAAAGACAGGTAGATGGGCAGATGATACACTATATGGCCAAATCTACCCAGACAACGCTTCTAATTATTGGAACTGTTAATTTAAGATATATCCATCATTGCCAACAGTGGTTCTTAACAATTCAATCCTTACATTGGGTCAACGATTTGGAGAAAGCCCTTTTTACCAGGTTGTAATAACCCTTACAACAAAGTAAGGTCAATACAAAATGAGTTTGCTGTGATAGGAGTGGGAGAACCTGACTGGCCTGAACAGACCCCTGACTTCAACCCAACTAAACACCTGTGGGATGAATTGACACACTCATGTGATCCCCAACATCAGTGCCCATCATCTTAGATATGAACGGAAGCAAATCCCCCCAACAGTGTTCCAACATCTAATGAACACCTCCCCAAAAAGACATGTAGACACCCCTTCTAATTATTGGAATTGTTAATTTAAGATACATCCATCATTGCTAATAGAGGTACCAGAACATTATACAATGACATTCTTTACAATTGCATGCTTACATTGGGTCAACAGTTTGGGGAAGGCCCCTTTCTTTTGCACCAGGATAATAACCCTTATGATAAAGTAAGAGCCCTACAGAATGGGTTTGTCGTTATAAGAATGAAAGAACCTGACTGGCTTAAACAGACCCCTGACCTCAACTCAACTAAATACCTGTGGGATGAATTGACACACTCATGTGATCCCCAACATCAATGCCCATCCTCTTAGATATGAACGGAAGCAAATCCCTCCAACATCTAATGAAAACCTCCCCAGAAAGACACGTAGACACCCCTTCTAATTATTGGAATTGTTAATTTAAGATACATCCATCATTGCTAATAGAGGTACCAGAACATTATACAATGACATTCTTGACAAGTCCATGCTTACATTGGGTCAACAGTTTGGGGAAGGCCATTTTCTTTTTTACTAGGATAATAACCCTTACGATAAAGTAAGGTCCATACAGAATGGGTTTGCTGAGATGGGAGTGGAAGAACCTGACTGGCCTGAACAGACCCCTGACCTCAACCCAACTAAACGCCTGTGGGAGGAATTGACACACTCATGTGAGCCAGGCCTGATCCCCAACATCAGTGCCCATCCCATCTGTTCAAATATGAACGGAACCAAACCCCCCAACAATGTTCCAACATAACAATAAAAACCTTCCCAGAAGGATAGTGGACAGGTCCTTGGTTTTAAAATGAAAGGATGGACAGGCTGGTGTCCACATACTTTTGGCCATATGGTGTAGAGAGAAAGAGATTATAGAGAAAGACAGATTATATAGGTCGATAGACTTACAATTCCAGCCCAAAACTTTATCACAGCAATGATCCTTTGTATATTTTAAAATTGAACGCAATTTAACAAAATGATCTTGCAAAGTGGAGCAACTTAAATTAAAGCTCTAAAAATATGTTATGCTATATACCGAAAAATACATTCCATTGTATTTAGCCGCGGTGTTGAAAGCCTTCAACTACATTTTCTGGTTAAAAAAAAAAATGTCCTGTTGTGTAATTTGCCGAAGTTACATCGACAAGAACAAAACTCCTCCATATGTAAGGCACATACTTTTGAAAGGGTACATAAAAGCACATAATTACGGTGTAGAACAGTACTTGACATGTAATCAGCAGCAGTTACTGCATTGTGTGAGGCTTTTATACTCTGATTCTGCTCATCATATCACAGAAATAATAGGGGTTACGGAGAGAGAATGGTGACCTTTTATTTCTCGGGGTTTGTAATTTTGTGGAATTGTAAAAGGCGTTTTGAAAAGATGTGACATATTGGTTAAGGAACTGTTCTCCCAATGCTCAAGGTCATCAGTTCAAATCCTGCCTCTGTCACAGACACTCAGTGTGGTCTCGGGCAAATCTATTTGTCTGCCGGTGTCTAAGGTTGGCTGCCTGTGACTGCATTCTTACAATAACATTAATCCTTTTTTCTCCACTTTCCTTGTTGGAGTCTGCTTGACAGTTGCAGTAAAATTGTGTTCCAGTTGTCCCAAGACTAAATGCTTTATATGTGCAAATCATACTTATTAACTATACATTTCTGAAGATGGCCATTGAATGGTATTGATCTGGCTGTTCAGATTCATGATCGAACCCTTTTATATTATCCTTTATTTATATAGCGCTGACACATTCAGCAGCACTTTACAGAGATTATACATCATCCCCTGGCCTGATGAATCTTACATTATAAAGTCTCTATCACATACTATGGTGTACTGAATGTGAGAGTACCCAGAGGAAACCTTGGGAAGACACAAGAACTCCATGCAGATACTGCCCTGGCCAGAATTGAACCTAGAACAGAGATTAAACATCAAAATAGGTTATACATCATCCCCTGCCTTGATGAATCTTGCATTTTAAAGTCTCTATCACATACTATGGTGTGTTGAATGTGAGAGTACCCAGAGGAAACCTGGGGAAGACACAAGAACTCCATGTAGATACTGCCCTGGCCAGAATTGAACATAGAACAGAGATTATACATCAAAAGAGATTATACATCATTCCCTGCCCTGATGAATTTTACATTTGAAAGTCTCTATCACATACTATGGTCTACTGAATGTGAGAGTACCCAGAGAAAACCTGGGGAAGACACAAAAACTCCCTGTAGATACTGCCCTAGCCAGAATTGAACCTAGAACCCTAGCCTCTCAACCACCATGCTGCCCATATAATCACTAAATAACTCTTTTTTATTTGCTATTTCCTTCACCAATTTGATTGGTTAATTTTTAAAAAGGTCTTCTTCACTGCTAGAATGCTTGTTTCTACAATAAGATGTGGTACTGATACCTTATATACACTGTATATTTCTACTCTGTCATTATTGCCATATCTTCTGTATGTTTATCAATAATTGTCTTTGATTTGCTTGCATTGCATTTTAATACCACTTTGAACTAGAAAAGGTCAATGGTTTGCACTTTTGCCATGAAGGATGTTGACCAGAGAGTAATAGATTTAGTAGGGGTCAAACACATTTTCCAGACAATCAGGAAAGTATTGAGAAATTGACAGAGCAGGCAGATGTGTTCATTTGTCTGGATGTGTTTGCAGTCAAAAACATTCATATAAAGTGGGGTGTTAGTGCTCAGTGCAGCTTAGCGCAGCCCTGGGCACTAACAGGAACATGTTTCAGACAGCCAGAAATGTGATGAGTGATTGACACCTTTATCAAAGCAGATAAATGTGCCAGTTTAAATGTTGTCCACAAACCCATTAATAAGATTTACAATTCAGACAACTATTGTTATAGCTTGGTATAAACTGTTGGTCTATGCAAGCACAACTATATTCTGAGAAAACCCCATGTCCCCATGTCACATAATATCTATGTACTTATCAGTATATGTGTTAATATTGTCTAAGCAACAGCAACAAATGACTGTGTTTCTATCTGACCAGTGGTGTCTGTTTATCTATTAACTGCCTTGGCTATTATTTGCTCTCTTTTCACAAAATGATTTGGACTATGTGTTATGGTTTTCTAGACTTTTCATTTAGTCTAAACTTAACTTGAGTTTTTCATTTTTTTTGTATGATTTAACTGTATTATACACAGTAGAATATATTGAATATTAAACAATTATAAATGAGTCCAAGTGAGTTAGAAAGCAGTGTAGATATTCTATCACATTCCCAGTGGTCTTTGTGTAAACACCTTACTGGCGAGCAGTGATTTTCAAACTGTGGTCCCTCAGCTCTTACTGAACTACTACTTGGTGTGGAGGTCCACAAATCCACAGATGGAAAGTCACTGCTGTATAGTTTATATTGGAATTAAGCAATTCATCTACAAAGAGTGTGAAGGAGTGCAGTGTTCCCACTCTGCAAAATGTATGCAATGCAGTGTATTTACATTATTTTGCCCACAATACTCAGACACCTGCCTGTTCAACTTCTCATTCCCAAACCAGGGGGATTAATATTCAGATGTATCTAGTATAAATAAATCTAAAGCAACTGGACTTGTTAAGTAGTCATTGAAGACGTTCCACTACTCATCTAAACTGAAGAAGCTGCTCGGATGAGTAGTGAAACGTCTTCAATGACTACTTAACAAGTTGCTTTAGATTTATTTATACTAGATATACCATGACCTGGATGAATGAAAATCTTCATAGTCAATATTCAGATGGTCCTCCCTTTGGTGCTATAATAGCCTCTACTCTTCTGGGAAGGTTTCCATTATATGTCAGAACATTGTTGGTGAGATTAGCTTCCATTCAGCCTCAAGAGCATTGGGCACTGATGTTGGGTATTAGGCTTGGCTTGCAGTTGGCTTTCCAGTTTATCCCACAGGCATTCACTTAAGTTCTTCCACTTCCATTTGTGAAAACCAAAACTGTACAGACCTCACTTTGCCCATGGGGGAATAGTGGTGCTGGAAGAGATAAGAGCCTTCCCCAAGCCATTGCTTGAAGTAGAAAGTAATGTTTAAGAGTTTTATTGAACAGTATAAGGTTTGCCTACCTTTCCAAGGGCCAAGCCCAAACCATGGAAAATAATCTCAGACCTCAGAACTTTACTGTCAGCACCATGCATTGAGGCAGGTAGTGTCCTTCTGACATCTACCAAACCCAGAGTATCCAGTCAGACTGCCAGTTGGTGAAATTTGATTTATCACTCCAGAGGATACTTTTCCTCTGCTCCAGGATCTGAATGGGGTAACTTTTATACCACTCTAGCTAATATTATAATATATTATTATCCATTAATATTTAATAAAAGCCACAGGAGCATTTACCCTTAGCAACCAATAAGATGTTTGCTTTTAAACAGGTGACCAATAAATTTTACCTGCTTATTGGTTGCTATGGGTTACTGCTTCTGGGCAAACTTAGTGCCTTTTATTACAACCCCCATAGTGTATATTAGCAAACTGAGTGGGTCTACGGGGCTTAATTCTGACAATTCTAACTATGCTGATGTGTTTTTATGAGGATTCTTCCAATTTAGTAACCCATAGCAACCAGTTAACAGTTAGCTTTTAATTGTCTAAGGCAGTCAGAGTAATGAAGGAGAACATCAAATTGGTGGCTATGGGTTAGTCTGGAGGAACAATAATATTATTACTATGCTTTCAACACAATATTGTCTACATGCTTGACTCTTTTGAGGAGGAAATGTTTTTGTCTCTGTTATCCAATGTATACGGATCTGTATGTTTGCAAATGTCCTCCTTCTTGAAGTACGCTTTGAAGTATCATCTTACTCCTCCATCAAGACCTCCAAGGATGCTGGTTGCCGTGGTTCATCTTTTATGATTTTTTTTTCTCTTCAGGTACAGCGCTATACTAACCATATTTGTACAGATATCACATTGTAGTATATACAGTACTTGTGTAATAAAAAGAGTCATCAATAAACCTCAGAACAAAGGTCACTATGAAGTTTGAAGAGTAATCTATACCTGCCTTTATGAGTATGACGTGTGTGCAGCCCTTACACACTAAGCTCTCCTTACCACCGCAGGGCGGTTTGATCTCTCTCTCGCTGTCCGCATTGGCATTTTACTAACACCGCTCACTTGTAAATCGTTAAAATTCTTATTTTTGCCAGCTAATTAGCAGTTGCCAGTGTCATTTTTGTGACGTTGCAGCTAGTAATATGAGCCCAGTTGCATAGTCACAAAAGTGATTATTGGAAACTGTAACACCTCTGCGGGGGACAGTATATGGGATGGGCCCCCTTTCTGTGCCTCTAACGACCTCTGACCTTTGCTTGCTGATGGTTTTTGCTTTAGGAGTTTCTTTATTTCGAGGGGGTTTGGGTTTGTATCACTAATTATACTGTCTCTCGTGCCTACACATTAATAAAACGTGCTGCTTTCAACTGCTTGCTCCTTCTCATGATGTGTACCTTGATCAACAGAACAAACCCATGATAATTGCTCAGTCCTGTATCTTTCTCAAGGCTTAACCCTCGGGCTGATCAACTGGGGCAAATCCTAAATGGTTCATTTTGAAATGCTGCTGGGCCTGTTTGTCTTGCTCTCACAGAAATAGAATGAATCTGTATATAGTTGCACTGCTGATTTATTGTCTGTGCTTGTTTATAATACTGCTTTTTCCCCCCTTACCTTGGTGCTTTGTAAACTAGAAGTCTAAAGGGATACTGTCTGCCCGTAGTTGCTCTCTCCTATTCATTCCATTGGGCATAAAGAAAAAAAAAAAATCCTGGTGACTTTTTTCTTACAAAATATATTGGGGTTTATGGGGATTTTGTTGTTTTTCAGGGTGAAATTGTTCACCACTTTCATGCATGATATTCACTAATGGTGAAATGCCCAATTTTGCAGTAAATATAATCTTCCCAAAAATTTTACTCATCACTACTGGCAAGTATTCCTTGTGACAATAATAACCATTTTCATATTCAATGAGAAAATGAAAATGTTCAATGAAATGTCCCCACCCTTCCAGCCCTTGACCTGGACAGCTGGTCACCTACCTACCTGCACCTTTCCCACCCTCTACACCAGTAAAACATATCAAACATATCCCTATCAAGATTCCTTTCTTATGCCTTACTGCCAATCAGAGCCCCAATAATGCATATTGTTTACCAATTATGGGCGACAGTATCCCTTTAGAGAAGCATTGTTTCTGGAACAAAATGATTACATTTTTAAAATTAATGTTATTTCTTTGCATTTTCCTCCTTTTATGAGTCACTAATGCTGATATGCCGGGTGCTTGTCTTCCACAACCAACTTGACTGCTATGGATGACATTCTAAAGAAGCAATTATTAGCTAATACAGTGGCAATAGATTATATAAACATAGATGAGTCTAATATATCCCTGCCCTGGGGATGGGAACTTCTAAAGCAAAGATTTGGATGGTAAATTAAATGAGAGGTAGGCCTCTCCTACAAGCCTCAAGTAAGAACCTAAGTCTTAATTAGAGATGCAGGAGGATTCTCTAGTTAGAATCATCCCTTCTAGAACTAAAATAGTCATCTTGTAGTTATTTATCATAGTGAGATCACCATGCACATTGGCTCTCCCTTCCTCAGCAATAATAACAAGACCAAAGGACTAGGGGTTGGGTGTTCACAGAACAGGCAGGGGGCATGGATTCTTCTACTGGCACTGGAGAGCTAAAATACATCAATGATTCTTTTAAAGCCCAGCCTTGATCTTATTAAGCCAAAACCAAATCTCTTGTTAATGTTTTGGGATGTTTAAGTCCTATGACACAGAGAGGGTAGTCCTCTTTAAGTTGCAGAAGGGTGTGAGGGTTAGTAGAAACATGGTTGATCTACATGGCCAAAGGGGCTTTTGTTACAAGCCACACCCACCTCTTTCCAGCTTTATTTATAATATTATCAATCCAAGTGCTGCATGGCTGATAGCTACCCCCACCAATGCATTCTATAGACCTAGTTTCCGATCTGACTATTATTGAAAACCATGAATTACCTATGTGTTTAGAGTCCATGGAAAGAGGTAGGACACTACAGATGGTGCTAATCGAAGCAGTTGCATCACGTTTCTACCCTATAGCCCTCTGCCCTCAGAGAACCATGTACCATTAACCCGATGTGGCTACTGTAATGCATTTTGACCAAACTGTGCCAAACTGTTAATTGATTGGCTCATTTCACTGTTAAAGTCACTGCTGTTTCCTATGCACGTGTGCAGATGTGCTGGAACATAATTTGAATAAATAAATATTGGGTTGGTTTTATGTCATTTTTCTACCCTACCCCCCCAGAGTATGGAAGAGCAGAGCTGGCGTTATTGATTGCTGTAGCCCGAGTTCATTCTCACAATTACTATTCAGCGCTGAGTACAATTCATTTATAATTGGATTGCCGAGCGCCTGGTGCATGTCTGTCCTCACAACAATTGCAAAATGTGTAAGTCTGAAAGCAATTAGAATAGTGTTCTCATTGTGTTACTTAGACAGCTCTGCTTAGTCCTCTCATATACGGGATAATTACTTGTAAGCACCGGGAGATGCTTTCAAATAAAGTGGATGGCATAATTCGGCTCAGTTATGGATTTTAGGGAACGTATATTGGAATTATATAGTAACATAGACAAGTTTGCCATTTTTTAGACAGTAGACCAGTGCAAGATGGTTCCTATTGGTTTACAGACCTGGGTTAAGTTCTACATAGCCCCCCCTCCCTCCCTAATAGACTTAAGGTGGCCATACACATAGCAATTTTCGATCTTAGATCGTTTCCACCCTCCACTGACGTTCACGGCTGAATCATCAGATATGGAGATAGAAACAATAGAAATTCTACCTCTTTCTGCCGATTCAGCCCTGAACATAGATTTTGCTTGGGCACCTTCAATGACGCCCAATCAAAATCTTTTAACCTGGCCAATTGCCGAGTCGACCGATATCCGCAGGCTTTTGCGATATCAGTCGCCTCGTCAAGCCGTCATACACACCGAATATCGTACGAAACGAGGTTTTATACGATATTATTGGTGCGTGTATGGTCGGCTTTAAACCTGCACTGGGTTTTAACCAATCAATATTAACAAGAGGTTATTGTTTCACACAGAGATCTTGCAAATGTGGCAAAATTCAGGGGTGGGGGGGTATCTCTTGTAAAACATACAAATCCCTTTTTATTTGAAGTCGACTTTGCTTCCCTGTACGAGCCGCGAAGGTGAAATAACTGTAATGAATGATCATTCACCAGAGGAATGTGCTAGAAGAAATACGCTCATTAAAATTATTTGTCTGCACGGTGGGCGCAACCCAGCGATCTGCTAAAGTCTTCTATATCTGCTGTACCAACCGCCATTCCTTTCTTCTTTGTATTCATCAGTCACTTAATATTTCTCTCTCTTTTTAACTTTCTGTTTGGCTAATACAGCATTATCCCGTCTGGGTAAAAACTACACATCAGCGATGAACTGTTATCTTGTTTTTATATCAAAATGGTGCTTTCAATTCCTATGTAGCCTTTCTGCTTGGACAATTGTTAAAAAAAGGCCCAGGGCCCCAGCATTCATTGCAGTAAATGTTCTGGTTTAGGCACAATGTATGTATAATTCCCAAGATCTTTACCTTCTCTACAATTAGAAATGCAACATATATAAATATATTGTACAAAGTAAATGTTTTTAATGGTTATTTATGTTTTTGACCAACTTTTTCCATACAGCTGTATTATTGTCTGTTACACCATGTGACTGTATGTTGGCTTCTCCTCAATTTGGAAACCACATCTGACCAGGGTGTCTAATTAGAAATCTATGTAACTGAGTAGTGTTTGCTGTTGTTGTTATTTATTGTTTGGCAGGTTTTATCTTTCATTTATTTCACCCTGACATTTGGGTTCCAAAAACATATTTGTATGTCAAGTTCAACCGCTCACAGAAAGAACAGATCCAGAAATAGATTTAGATTTTTTCCACCGGGCTCATTGATTTAACCAGGCATACCATTTCTGCCATCATATTTTCTGCTGCAAAGTGCAGAGTTTTTCTAGTAACCCATAGCAACCAGCGGGTAGAATATCCAGGTCTGCTTTTTGAAAGCAAAGATCTCATTGTTTCTAATGAGCACACCTTTCACCTGTTACTATATTGGGCTGTTAGGCCTCACATCTGAGCACCAAGCACTGTTGCCTTTGCTATATTTTCCCCAGAGCTTCTTAATCCTGGACACTTCTGCCACAAGTATTACTTTATGTTTCCTTTGCCTGGCACCTATTATAGCAGATGAATTCAAGATAAATGCACTGCTCTTCATTAGTTATTGTTTAATATCCCAAACAACTTTGGTTGGTTAGGGTGATCAAAATCTTCCTTGTCTGGATCAAAGATGATCATTCTAAGTGACACAAAGTCCAATGACAACCTAGAAATGCCGTTTTTTCATCTGTATTGCCCAACCGCCATTGTGTTTGCAGGCCCCTTGAGCTCTGTAGGATACAATTAGATTGCAGTTGTTGACCTGACCGTGACAAAGGCCATACTTTGCTTTTATTTACAATGCCACATTGCAGCTTGCAGGCCATAAGGTCTGATCACAGTAAACCTCTCTGTCTGTGCCCTAGCCCTATCTCCGCTAGCCAATAATATTGTGGTACAAGTAATATTAATGGGAGGAAACATTCTCCCCCGATAATTCTTCACATTACACTATTCATTGTTAATTGCAGCTGATGCACTAAAACGAGAAACATGTTGCTTGCGCCTTGTTGCTTCATTGTCCAAAGCACACAACATCATGAAATGTAAATAATACAGGTAGCCTTGAAATCATAAGTTACCCCAATCAGATAGTGTTTAGCTATTCACTGTTAATTGCAGCTGATGCACTAAAACGAGAAACAAGTTGCTTGCTCCTTGTTGCTTCCTTGTACTCTAAAGCACACAACATCATGAAATGTCAATAAAACAGGTAGCCTTGAAATCATAAGTTACCCCAATCAGATAGTGTTTAGCTATTCACTGTTAATTGCAGCTGATGCACTAAAACGAGAAACAAGTTGCTTGCTCCTTGTTGCTTCCTTGTACTCTAAAGCACACAACATCATGAAATGTCAATAAAACAGGTAGCCTTGAAATCATAAGTTACCCCAATCAGATAGTGTTTAGCTCAGGGGTCCCCAACCTTTTTTACCCGTGAAAAGTTGGGCAGCAACACAAGCATCAAAAAGTTCCTAGGTGGTGCCCAATAAGGGCTTCTATTGGTTATCTGGTAGCCCAATGTGGACTGGCAGCCTATAGGAGGCTCTGTTTGTCAGTACCCCTGGTTTATATGAAACCAAAACTTGCCTCCAAAGCAGGAATTCACTAATAAGCACCTACTTTGAAGTCACTGAGAGCAACATCCAAGTGGTTGATAAGCAACATGTTGCCCCTGAGCCACTGGTTGGAGATCACTGGTTTAGCTAATGAGCATGGGGATTATAGTCATCTAACATGCAAAGGCCTGTAGTTGGATATCCCTGTTAAAAAAGTATATATGCTGTTTAAATATCTTAAATAGAAAAATCCTATTTTCTTACCAATTACATGACGGCAATAGTATCTTGGATAGTTCCTCCTAAACTGGGGGCAGAATCTCTTCCATTGAATTCAACATAACTATTAGGCTCTGTTATAGTCACACCGTTACAGATAGGGACTGCCAGCAACTGGATTATGTTCTTTTATCATATTGTGTTACTGTGCTCAGAACCCTCATGTTTTTTCATATTATTACTTGTTTCCTCGAGGTCTGTAAATGTGAACACACTGAATTGATGGCTTCCCTTATCTTGTCTGTTGTAGGAAAGTTAACAAGTGCTACAAGGGGCGCTCCTGTCCTGTAATAGTACACTGCAGGCAAGTATGATTTCCTTAACTCCCACTGCCTCTCCCCAAAAACCACTCAAGTAGGTCGGTGATCTCTTTTCTTTTCAATGGCATAATGATAGACGTGAATGCTTGGATAATTGGCCCTTCAGATTGCTGGTACTCCTCTGTCTTGTGTTTTTCAAATACCATGTACTTTAACTCTTCCACTTTGAGAAGGCTCTATCTATCTTACATTTTCGCCAGTGGGATAGCAATTCAGGGAGATTAGTCGCCCGCGACAAATCTCCCTGTTCGCGGGCGACTAATCTCCCCGTGTGCCAGAGCCCTTAAACTTTATGCTCAACAAAGAAGAGAAAAAGCCCCGCGCAGTTCATTGACTTCGGAAGGACTTGAATCCTAAAGAGCAGCTTGTTTTTTTTTCCCTATTGTCCTGGTTACAACTTTATATAGAGTTTTATTGCACTTGTAATTTGTTTATTTACTCAGCTTGTAGCCATTAAATCTTTTTATGATATCCCCCCCCCCCCCATAAACACTCCCCATGTAGAACAATGCCTAATCCCAATTGAACAGCTTGTGTTGGTTTAAACGGTTTTAGGCCCTTTGTGCCTTTCCGCTTTCGGTTGCCACCCTTTTTCTTTCATTCTGTGGTTCCGTGTAGCTTCTCCCATATGATGTTAACAATAAAATTAATAGCAGAGGAAAATAAAAGCCTTTGACTTGTCCCCTGCCAGTGCTAACTGGAATTCTCTTTATTATTCACAGCGA
Source organism: Xenopus tropicalis (assembly GCF_000004195.4). Classification (NCBI taxonomy): domain Eukaryota; kingdom Metazoa; phylum Chordata; class Amphibia; order Anura; family Pipidae; genus Xenopus; species Xenopus tropicalis. The sequence goes on along the minus strand of NC_030682.2, from coordinate 17,854,669 downwards.
TGGCGCCGGGAGAAGTGGAACTTACATTCTGATTGACATGGTACTCAATAAGATGGCGAAAGGTGAGCTTCAAAAGGCTTGGCGCTTTAATTCTGATATATGTTAGCTGTTGCCGTGGTAACGCGGAGCCGCATTACGCACTCCCTCGTTTAATGCAGTCAGTCTGAATTTTGCTATTAAGTTGTTTGGTACGTTTGGTACATGCTGCAAGTTATAAGCGCCAATAGCACTGGCTCTAATATAATTCTAAAAATCATAAAGTTAAAGAATTTATCTGTAGTTTGGGAATGCATTTTTATGTATGTATCAGTTATTTATCTGCCCGTGGATCCAGATCTATCTCCCTCTAGCTGTATATCAATTTAAAGATCTGTTATCCAGAAACCTGTTATCCAGAAAGTTCCGAATTTCGGAAAGGCCATCTCCCATAGACTCCATTATAAGCGAATAATTCTGATTCCTTTTTCTCTGTAATAATAAAACAGTACCTTGTACTTGATCCCAACTAAGATATAATTACCCCTTATTGGGGGCAGAACAGCTCTATTGGGTTTATTTAATGGTTAAATGATTCCCTTTTCTCTGTAATAATAAAACAGTTCCTGTACTTGATCCCAACTAAGATATAATTACCCCTTATTGGGGGCAGAACAGTCCTATTGGGTTTATTTAATGGTTAAATGATTCCCTTTTCTCTGTAATAATAAAACAGTACCTTGTACTTGATCCCAACTAAGATATAATTACCCCTTATTGGGGGCAGAACAGCCCTATTGGGTTTATTTAATGGTTAAATGATTCCCTTTTCTCTGTAATAATAAAACAGTACCTGTACTTGATCCCAACTAAGATATAATTACCCCTTATTGGGGGCAGAACAGCCCTATTGGGTTTATTTAATGGTTAAATGATTCCCTTTTCTCTGTAATAATAAAACAGTACCTGTACTTGATCCCAACTAAGATATAATTACCCCTTATTGGGGGCAGAACAGCCCTATTGGGTTTATTTAATGGTTAAATGATTCCCTTTTCTCTGTAATAATAAAACAGTACCTGTATTTGATCCCAACTAAGATATAATTACCCCTTATTGGAGGCAAAACAATCATATTGGGTTTATTCAATATTTGAATGATTTTTAGCAGACTTAAGTTATGGAGATACAAATTACAGAAAGATCCATTATCCGGAAAGCCCCAGGTCCTGAGCATTCTGGATAACAGGTCCTATACCTGTACTATGATATACTGTATCTGTATATTTATGTATCTGTGCAAACCCTACCTACCCATTCGGTAGGTTTGATAAAGCTACAATATTTTTAGATTATAGAGATGATTGATTTCTATAAGATATAGGGCCATATCCATATCCGGCATACATTAGCGAATGGAGAAGCCTTTCTGGCCCTGTAGCGACCTGCCCAAAACCACTTATATTTTACATTTCGGGGGGCTTAAAAGCACCAGTATAAGCTGTAATGTGCCTGGCATTCAGATAAACATGGGCAGCAGGGACAGATTCATAAGCTTATCCAATGGCTGATATACATGGGAACAAAACCAACCTGTGTGTAACCAGCTATAAGTCAAATTCTCTATATATGTGTGTGTATAACTGTTTACTGTATATTTTTAACACAGCATATCAGGTTTTACAACAAGTCTAGTTAAATTTTAAATACAGTTTCCCCTTTGTTAGAAAGCAGCAAATGAAGCCAGCGCTCATTGTCCCTCAGCAGAGAAATAAAATTGTTGCCTGTAGAAGCCGCAACAATGAGCTTTGCAACATCTTTTAAACATTCGTCGAAGCAGTTTCTTTCCCATTGTACCGCGATGTAGTGAAAAAAAAAAAGCCCGGCCTTACATTATGTACTATTTATACCTATACAAAAGTAAATGAGAATGGAGGTTTTTTTTTTTTTCTCTCTTTTGGTTTGAGTCTTTCAGCCACTTAGGTTGACTTTGTTGCACGAACACTAAAGAATGCCATTTATTGACTCCATTGTACCATGTAATGTCAAATTCCATTTTAAGTGTGTGCTTAGTGTAGCACAATGGAAGACAAGTCATGTGAAACTGGCCGAAGAATGGAGTCATAGAGCTTTTTTAGATTGGTGACCACCATCTTGTGTTTGACCTGCCTCCCTATGCCGATGGGGTGTGCAATTTGAAATCCGCTGACCTAGTGCTTCGGCTGTGGTTTAACTGAAAGATCAAAGGGCAACGCGGGCATTTCAACCCTGCTGAGGTGGGTCTTTCCCAGGCTGTCACACTGTGAGGCAGCCAAAAGGTTTTTTTTTTTTTCCGACGGGAATCTAGGCCCGGTTTGTGAGACCTAGGCCTTCTTTGTCTGGCCTGAGAAGTTTGAGGCCCAGGTTCAGGATCTAGTGTTCATCAAAATGATCAAAGGCCCTGAAGCCTCGGACATGAAATCTTTCTTTCCATTTCCTTTTCTTCGAGAATGAATTGTACAAGCACCAAAGAATGCCATTCCTAAAGCTTTTATATTGAGTGCTAGCTGTAACTTTGGAGTCCTTCAGTTTGCACATGAAAATGGAAGTGCACTTTCAGGCTAGCCCCAGCTGTAGGGCCGGCTTCTATGAGCAGTTCTATGAAAATAAAAAAAAATAAAATAAAAAAAAGAAAGGGGGGGGGGTTAAGGATTAGGCCTTCAGTCTGTAAAAAGAAGTCTTAAGAATAAACCTAGAATAATTTGCGTTCTTCTTCCTCGGCATGGCGTATTGGAAAGGGAACAATACCCTGTTTCAGAATCAAAGTAACACTGAAAAGAGAGAAAAAAAGCAACAACATAAAACATTTAGGCAGTGGGAAAGCAGAAAATCTATACGGCCATCAGCCATTTCTCTTTGTGCCGGAATAAATAGGTTTCCTCTTTGTAATAGAACAAAAAAATAATAATATTCTACTGTAATTCTTTGTACGGGGGTGAGAAGAAGCGTTTTCCAAAGTTGAGAATTTGTGTATCGGTGTCGATATATATCATTTCTCCTTGAATTGGAATCATGGAAATTTGTTGTTGTTATTGAATCGTTTGCTGTTGTTTTAGAATTTACTGAAATAACAAATAGCCCAGAAAATTGTCTGCTATCTGGGAGCCATTACTGAACATTTACATCTTGATTTTCCACCATTACAGTCTCCCTTCCTTTCTCGTCTTTCTTCTGTTTTATTTTTTTACTTTATTAAAGAGCATCCCTTTATATTTTATGTTATATTCAGGTATGGGGTCCATTATCCAAAAACCCTTTATGCAGAAAGCTCTGAATTACAGAAAGCCTGTCTCCCATAGACTCCATTTTAATCAAATAATTTCAAATTCTAAAACTGATTCTATTTTCTCTGTAATAATAAAACAGTACCTGTACTTGATCCCAACTAAGATATAATTACCCCTTATTGGGGGCAGAACAGCCCTATTGGGTTTATTTAATGGTTAAATGATTCCCTTTTCTCTGTAATAATAAAACAGTACCTGTACTTGATCCCAACTAAGATATAATTACCCCTTATTGGGGCAGAACAGCCCTATTGGGTTTATTTAATGGTTAAATGATTCCCTTTTCTCTGTAATAATAAAACAGTACCTGTACTTGATCCCAACTAAGATATAATTACCCCTTATTGGGGGCAGAACAGCCCTATTGGGTTTATTTAATGGTTAAATGATTCCTTTTTCTCTGTAATAATAATACAGTACCTGTACTTGATCCCAACTAAGATATAATTACCCCTTATTGGGGGCAGAACAATCCTATTGGGTTTATTTAATGGTTAAATGATTCCCTTTTCTCTGTAATAATAAAACAGTACCTGTACTTGATCCCAACTAAGATATAATTACCCCTTATTGGGGGCAGAACAATCCTATTGGGTTTATTTAATGGTTAAATGATTCCCTTTTCTCTGTAATAATAAAACAGTACCTGTACTTGATCCCAACTAAGATATAATTACCCCTTATTGGGGGCAGAAGAGTCCTATTGGGTTTATTTAATGTTTTAATGATTTTTAGTAGACTTAAGGTATGGAGATCCAAATTACAAAAAGAACCCTTATCCGGAATACCCTTGGTCCCGAGCATTCTGGATAATGGGTCCCATACCTTTATTTTTATTGTTTAATTGTTCATTCATGATTTAGAATCTCTTATCCTACAGCCACCACCCCCTATTTATTATGTTTTTTTCATCTTTTCATATTTGTCTTTCTTTTTCATGCACCCAAAAGGCACAATTTGACCAGAAATCAAGAATGCACACACTGGGGCTCATTTATAAAGACTGTCCAAATTTGCACATAGGCAGTAACCCATAGCATCCAATCAGTGCTTGGCTTTCTTCAGCTAACCGCAGGGTGAACAATGAAAAGCAAACCTTCGATTGGTTGCCATGGGTTACTGCCCAGGAGTAAATTATCTCAGTCTTTATAAATGAGCCCAAGAGATTTTGGTTTTAACCAAAAAAGATTGTCTAATGAAAAATATAATGATTTTCTGGGCAGCTTTCCAATGTATTAACTGCAATTGAATATAGTATCTGGCCACTGACTTTTGCTATTGCACTTTTGTGACCCTGTAATAGAGAGGTAAAGGTGTGGGGGTGCCTGGGAAAGGTTACACAGGAGTTGCAGGCCGCCATATTTGGCCACATCACATTCTGCCAATGCAGTGATAACCAACCAGGAGCATGGAGACTGGAAGCTAGGACCAAGATGACTTTCAGTTGCCATTTTTCACCTTGGCAATAACAATAGTGGAAGCTCCAAATGAATGTGACACAGGCAAACATGGCTTCCACTAACCCTGCTGAGCAACTCTGCTTTTTGGGCCTAGGTATGGGGAGCAAGGGCCCCTTAGAACAGTTGGGGGTGAGTTAAATTTCGGGCTACCGTATGTGTTAATTTTACCGCATTGCGTTAATTTGCGCGCAGAAATAATACTAATGCATGATTCTTAGACACGCTAAATATTGCATTAGTCTGTGCGAATATTAACCCCTACTTGGGGCAGGCGGTAATTATAGAAAAGTACAGTTCATGAGCTTTTGGCAACACGATGTGGACTTTGCAGTGGGATTTATTCAGTCTGTGTTGGCCCCAGAGTGATGCAGCCGCCAGTTTGCAGGGAAATGGGCATTTTCAGAACAGTTTTACGAAAGTAATGCTGTGTATGGCTAATATGGCGTGCGTTTTTTTCGCACGCGGCGACTGTGTGTGCTGCATTGATTAGCGCGCGTTCTGTCAAATACCGCACAAAAATAGTCTTCGCGACGCAAGCAGCATCGCGTCTAAATTAACGCAAGTATGCTTTTTAGTGTGTTAAGACGCGAAAAATTAGACGCAATAACATTTTTACCACATGCTATAAATAACGCTCGTTTTAACGCACTTTAGTGAATCGGCCCTCAGGTCTTGCAAACTAGAACCAGTCACCAGACATTCTGTAGGGCGTTCTAGCCAAGGAGACCTCTCTATCCTCCCAAGCACAACTCACTTGCACTTGGTCTACTTGTTCTGTTTGTTCTTCTGAGCTAGGTAAGCAGCTAGACACACTGGGAAATATATTATTATTATTATTATTATTATTATTAACATTTATTTATAAAGCGCCAACATATTCTGCAGCGCTGTACAATAAGTGGGTTTCATACATTGGACATACAGAGTAACATATAAAGCAATCAATAACCGATACAAGAGGTGAAGAAAGCCCTGCCCAAAAGAGCTTACAATCTACATTATTATTATTATTAACATTTATTTATAAAGCGCCAACATATCCCGCAGCGCTGTACAATAAGTGGGTTTCATACATTGGACATACAGAGTAACATATAAAGCAATCAATAACCGATACAAATATAAAAGCAATAGTCCCAGTTTATATGAGATTTGCACAACCTGTGGCCCTTTAGTGGTAGCAGAAGCCTTCAGCTGTCTGTCAGCCTATGCCGATAGTTGTAATTGAACAACAGCTGAAGGGCCACAGCTTGGCCAGTCATATTTTATATAAACAGGACCTGCAAAGTCTACTGCACTCTAGGGCCCCCTCTTAAAAATGGCCATGATTTTGACAAAAAAAAAAAAAAATAGCCCATAGTTTGCAGCTTAATTTCCAGCTCTTTCCGGGAGTATTTTCTCTATAGATGAGACAGTGGCGTGTTTCTGATATCTCAGCTATATGACAGCTCTAACAGAACACCAAGTAATTACCTGCCATATGCGCTGGGGTTTCATCAGACAATTCCTTTGTCAGGAAAAAGAAAGTGCAAATGAATTTTTTTGCTCCGTAGCCTGGGACTGGGGACGGGACCACAACAAAGTCTCCGCGTTTAGCACAATATGAATTCTTGTATCTCTTAGTGGATTGTTGTTGTCTTGTTCTACAACACAAGTCCTTCTGCCATATAGATGACTCCATTATTAATATAGAGGTTCCGTTCCCAAGCTAGCAGTCTCGCATTGCCTGCAGGCACACACATACGCACATTACAACCACTTACACTGACTCGAGTAGAGATTCCGCGCAAATAACACTTTAATGGAGGCAGCTCTTTGTTATATGACAGTTAGATAGCACAGAGACGGCAGGAATGCACCACTTTGTTCTTAAGAATATGACAGTCACAAAGGAGATCTGGTGTATTCACTAGTTTGAAACAGTTCTTTGCTTTGCAAGTGACTCTCCATTGGCAGGGCCCACTATTTGCCCATTAGAACTGCTTTCAGCTAACCTATTGTTTCTCCAATTCCCATGTACCTGGAGGAGTCCCAAGCCAGACTTGGATTTCTTACTATTGAGTGCCATTCTGATACCTACTGGGAGCTGCTATCTTGCCCCCTTCCCATTGTTCTGCTGATTGGCTGCTGGGAGGGGGGGGGGGATATCACTCCAACTTGCAGCACAGCAGTAAAGTGTGACTGAAGTTTATCAGAACACCAGTCACATGGCTGTGGCACCCTGGGAAATTAAGAATATGGCTAGCCCCATGTGACATTTCAAAATTAAATACAAAAATATCTGTTTGCTCTTTTGAAAAATGGATTTCAGATTCTGCTGGAGGAGTGCCATTAACTGATGGGTTTTGAAAAAAACATGTTTTCCTGTGATAGAATCCCTTTAACAATTGCAGAAGCATGTATAGGCTCAAATGAATCATGTTAATGCCCTTCTAGGGGGCCACTTTTGCTTTATGCATTTATAATTAATCCACAAGGTCTGCAATATATGTAATAAAAGGCACTGGGGGTCATTTATCAACACTGGGCAAATTTGCCCGTGGGCAGTAACCCATGGCAACCAAGCAAATTAAAAATTAAAGATAAAAAAAGTTAAACCCTATTTAGTTGCTGTTGGTTACTGCCTACTGGTAAAGTTGCCCAGTGTCAATAAATGAGCCCCTCTGACTTTGCCCAGGTGCAGTAACCCATAGCAACCCATAAGCTGTCTGCTTTTGAACGGGTGGCCAGTAAACGCTACCTTGGAAAACCATGCAACTTTTCTTCCATTAGCCCAGTTAATGATAACATAATAAAGACAGATAGTGGATCGAATGATAGGACATAGGAGATCTGCTGGAACACAGTTCCCTGTATATAGAGCTGAATGATATATGAAATAATAACACAAACCCAGACACTGTACGTTCTATGGCTGTTCCTCTCTGTTAGTTATATGGAATCTCGACGCTCCTGTGATTACTAAACCCCAATTGTTTTCCTGCGCCGCGGCAGCAATTTGAGCTCCATATAAAGCAGAACATAATAGATTCTCAGAGAAAGATGATTTTGCCTTACACACAACAGGCAGGTCTCTGCCGGGACTTTTTTCTTTTTTTAAGTTGATGATAATCAAAGATTCCTCCACCTCCCCCCAATGCATCTTTTTTTTTTCCCTCTCCCCGCGTCTGAACATGGCAATCGCATCTGTCTGCACGTTCCACCGAGGCACAAATTAATATTTTTCAATTGGCCGGTTGTCCGAGGGGAACAAGCTGGGGAGAGATTGGCAGATGCCGCCTGGATTATCTTGTGCTCTGAACTCAACCCAATTTGTGGTCTCTTGCAGGTGCTAAGGAGATTGATATCGCTGCTACCCTGGAGCACTTGAGAGACCAGAGGCCCGGCATGGTCCAGACAAAGGTAATTGTCCTTATATTTTGGGGAATGGCTTCCTATTAAATCCTTTTTTTTTTTCTTTCTTTCCGTTCTGTAATTGTTTTGGTGCTAAAAAGGGAAGACTATGACCTATTTTAGCAGCAGAAGCTGGGCCGGCGCTCTGCCCTGGATTCCGAATAAACGCATGGGAAGATGTATCTGGAAATGGTTGCTGCTAATTCTCCGAGGGGCAAAGCAAAATCCATACCAATTACCAGGAGGTAAAAGCAGGACGCAGCCTTCTGGCGGCTAATCAGAATAAAAGATCAAGGTCTAATATATTGGATGTGCTCTTAATTAGCAACCAAAGGGAAATTCCTGTTTAGCATTTTTGTTGTCTCCATGATGTATCTGCTTGCGTCTTTTTAACCAAATCATTGTTTCATTTGGCAAGTTCTAAGACACATTCAGTTGGTCTTCCTTTGTTTTCACTGGCCGCCCTGCTTTGCCTCATTCTAGCAGTGACTGGGGGGTCACTGACCATGGCCACTGTGAGGCTATCACTATTTATATCTGTCTATTTAAACATGGACTGGGCCGGTGGGACACTGGGAAAAAACCTGGTGGACCCCATGGCCCCCGCTGACTCAGGGCTGCTCTGGTTTCTTCTACAACATATCCCTCTGGTGCCCAAGGTTGTGTTGTAGAAGAAGCAGGAGCTCACATCTGGGGTGGGGACCCCAAAGGAGGCAGACCCAGTGGGCCCAGGACTCCCCAAGTAACAGTGTCCAAACACACTACCGCACTTCCACATGGTTGCCCATGTTTCCATCCTGCCTTTTCTGATAAATGGTGCACAAGAGCCCCCTATTTATGCTGGGAAACCCTGAAGTTGCTGCCACCTTGATGTAGCTCCAAGGTTCCTCACAGGCACGCCAGACTTGTATCCAGTGAATGCCAACACATTTTGAACGGGTTCTGTAAAAGTAATGCAAGCCCACTGTGAAAATTGTAGATGCAACTTGCACCCGATCTGTGTCACAATGCAAGTACAGTTAAGTCTGTTTGGACACAGTCGCAATTGCAGCAGATGCACAATTACATTGAAATCATGGGTGAAACAACATGGCAATTTGCATCTAAAAGCTCTTTGCTCTCCGAACTTGCATTTGTAAATGACCCCCCCAAGCTGCATCAACTGCACCTTTTGGAGCGATGCACTAATACCAACACAAATTTATTGTCGTTTTTGGTAAATGGCATTCAAGTTGCAGGACAGAGATTTCATGTTGGAACAATGTCATTTCGGCGTTTGTCATTAATAGCAGCATTAGCGCCCAGTTTACTTTGGAGTAAAGTCTGTTGCGGCAATTAAGGCTGCATTTTAAAGGAGTGATGGATGTAGGGTTGCCACCTTTTTCTGTGCCTTCAGGTTGGGGGGAAGGATGTGGTGTCATTTGGGAGTTGGGTGGGGAAATGGGTGGGCGGGGGGAAAGGTGGATAAGGGGTAGGCTGGGTGGGGTTATATGTGGAGCAGAGGTGGGCCCATACGTATAAAGGGTGATGGGCAGCAGGGAGGGTGAGGGAAGAGAGGCATTTATAAGCTACTACAAATTTACTGGTAAGTACCGGTGCTGGCCTTAGCTTGTGATTCACCGGCTAGAACGGTCAAATACCAGCCAGGGGGCAACCCTAGCCAGATGTTCCTGTAGGGCCAGGCCGGTAATTCCAGGGATCCCTAGTACCAATGCATTCACTTGCCTTGGGCAGCAGTGCCCTGCTAGCTATCAGCAAAAAGCTGCTCCTACCAACTGCGAGAGTAGGGATGAGCACATGTTTTGCCAAGTGTGGAATCGCCACGAAATTCCACGTTTCGCCATTGGCAATTTTTTTTTGTGAAATGGAGGCTGAAATTCCATTTTCGAAATTTAAATTTCAGCTTTTCTAGTGCACGAAAGTCTTCTCTCAACCCTAAAAAAAATGCATCAATGTGCATCAATTACTAGATATTTTCAGTACATACAGGGGCGGAGGATGCTTTTATTGGATTATGTACTTTCCCCTAATATGGGGTCCCCAGCCTTCCCACAGTACCAGGGGCCCCTGCTTCCATGGTCGGACTGGGCCACCGGGACACCACCGAGAGAGGGCTTCTGCGGGGGGTTAGGGGCAGGCAGGCCCGGATTTGTGGAGAGGCCACAAAGGCCCGGGCCTAGGGCGGCAGAAGTTTAGGGGTGGCATGCAGCCTCACCGCAACAACATTTTTAAATTTTGCTCCCATACGGAGCAATGGGGACCTCCCCCCACTGCTCCATATGGGAAATAAAATGTATGTGGAGGGGGGCAACCAACGGGGGCGGCCTCGGGGTGCCTGGATCACAAATACGGCACTGGGGGCAGGGTCAGACTGGGGGGGGCAGGGCCCCGCACCCCTAAGGTGCCCCTGCCAGCTTCATCCCCCAACATGCCCCCCTAACCCCCCGCAGGGGCCCCATCCCAACATCCTTCCCTGAGCATGCATAAGTGAAATGCGTCAGGGAGGACACCGGTGGCCAGGGGAGCAACAACAGGCATCGGGTCCAGGTTCTTTTCCGGTGTCCTGACAGCCCAGTCTGGCCCTGGTTAGGGGGTGCATCGGGGGATGGAGCATGGCGGGGGACATGGCCGCCAGGCCCAGCACCCCCCAGTCCGACCCTGCCTGCTTCTCTAGCAGCCACCCTGCAAGTAATACATGACCTTACTGTTCTGCTTTTCCCTAATAAAAAAAACATTGTGTTGTTGATGGGCTCATACTCTCAGTAATACTGGCTGAATCATTTATGGAAATATATGTTAAATTTTAAATAACTGATTACTTGCCAGGGCTGTGCTCTCTCTCGGGAGATTTGCTGTTGATGGATTTAAGCAAACCGCACACTTTGCCGGCGGAATACAAATAAGAAAATGTAGACTAAGGATTTAAAATCAGGTTAGAAATGCCAATTAGAGTGAGTCCCCAGGCAAACAGCCACCCAGATTGCTTTACCAGTGTCTTTACATTGATGGCGCGGGTACCCCTGCCTCTTAAATATCCTTTAGAAGATTTTTTTTTTTTATGGAAATTCTGCTTAATCCAATTATCTCTGCTCAGCTGTACAGGGCTGATGGACATCGGAGAAAGAGGCTTAATTAAAAAAAATATGGGAGGCCAAAAGCAAAAGGTTGAAAGAATGGATATTTAAAAGTACTCTATTAAAAAAATACAATTGTACTGCCAGCAGGTTAAATGTCTTACTGACCGTACAGGCAGATGAGGGAATACGTCGCTCAGTTTTATGTTCACGGAAGACGTTGCAATCTGCCATTTTCCTACCTGCCAGGCTAAATGAATTGACACAGGTTTCTGCACTCGTATTTCAAAGCACAGAGATCTGCAGATATCCCCATGAATACAGTGCTGCCTGCTTTTAGCCCCCCCCCTCACTGGGGCCCCCCCGCAGGGTCCCTCACCCAATGTCCTTCCCTGAGCGGGCGTAATTTTTAACGTGGAACGGTTGGGCAGAGGGAGCGCCAGCGAGAGTCGGGTTTGGGCCCACCGGAATTTTTTCCAGTTCGGCCCAGTCTGACCCTGTTTATAAATTATCCTTATAATGTAAAATATAGGTGAAAGCCCCGTTTGGTAGTAAGTAATCCAGTAGCAAAAGTGTAAGCTAGTCATTTAACTTACCCCTTGGTGTAAATGTTAGAGTACTGTGGGGTTCAAGAGTGCATCCCTTCGTGCTCATTTAAGAAGCTCCATGGGGTAAGCTGCGCTCTGCTTCTTGTACCGGATCCCATCCTCTTAACCCCTCTGTTGGGCACATGGAACAAACAAATGACTATGAGGAAGCTCATAAGGTTTCTTCTAGTCTAGTAAATTGGGATGCAAAGGATTTTATTTATGGCTCCTGAAGAATGGGATTACCAATGCGAAATGCGTTGTTTTTATGAATAAGAGCTATTTGCACTGGGAGAGGATAGACAGACAGATAGATAGATAGTTGATAAATAGACAGATAGATAGATAGATAGATGATAGATAGATAGATAGATAGATAGATGAATATCTTTATTTATAAAGTGCTACTTATGTACACAGCGCTGTACAGTAGAATACATTAATACAAACGGGGTTATTAAGATAATAATTGATAAATACACAGTATAACCATAAATACAAGATAAATACAGTTGCAATAAGTTAAGAGTCAAAGTCACAAGAGGATGGAGGTCCCTGCCCCGTAGAGCTTACAATCTATATGGGAGGATGACTTACAGACACAAATAGGCAAAGATAGATAGACAGACAGACAGACAGACAGACAGACAGATAGATAGATAGATACTACTGAGCTGGAGTTTCTCTATATGGTCGTTACATGGTTTGTATGAGAAATCATATGGCTGTCTTTAAAGTTAGTTCTGGTAGTTGGACTCACAGTATGTCACGTGAGTTCCTTGTGGAGTTCCTGTGGGCATTATTACTTTGCTGCACATTGCTCGGTTCATTCACTTTTTAACACTGGACACTGAGAGTGTTGGTAGCTGAACACAAGGGGGATATTCTTTGCATCAAAATTTACTGGTAGTGATATCTTTATAACAGATTCTTTTATAATTAAGGAAAGGAGTGAATCTAGTGCTCATGTTGTAGGACCTAGAACATGAGCACTAGATTCACTCCTTTTCTCAATTGCATATACACTCATGAATTGAATTGTAAGCAAATTTGTGAAGAGCAGTAGGCAGTGGGGGCAATGTGCTTACTGCATGGCCAAAGGCAGGTGGCGTAGCCTCCCCAAAGAGACACAGTGTGCCATACATATGAGTATACAGTTATAGACTCTTGGAATGGAATGCCAGCTATTGGCAGCCTCCCCAATCACATCTTCTCCCATGCAGAGTCACTTACATTCCCTCAACTTAATTTTCCCCAGCACCCTTTTTATGTAGCACCTTAATTTAATGAATGTGAATGGAGGTGTTATAGTACATTGCCCCCAATCTGTCTCAGCCTTTCACACGCGCTGCTTATTAGCACAGTGCCATTGCTTACTGCCAGATTTAAAGAACCCATTATATCAGCTTAAGTCATTTTAGCGTGGAATTAATGCTTCAAGACACACTTGATAGGTAATCTTTAGATACATTTTTAGTATGTCTCAATCAAACTGATTGATGGTAATAGCCACTGATAGCTGCGTGTGTCATTCATTTAAACTAATGTTCCTTTCTCTTCTTGGAGCTGCTCTGATCCACCGTAACGTTCCTTATTATCTAGAGTTCTGGAACTGCACCAAAAAAGGAATTAGGAATTCCTTGAGTTTCTTTACATTTAAATGCATTAAAAAGTTACATTCTGAAGCCATTGGGATGTGTGCAAGAAAGCCCCCATTCTATGTTGATCTAGATGAGGTCGAAATACATTCTCCAGGTGTTATTGTCCAAGAGGTGAAAGTGGGATAATACATTCTGTTCTTGATAGTAAGACATCAGCCCATCGAAAGGGAAATTATAACCTCTCCATAAGTAGGGTTCTTGGGGCCATCAGCCCATCGAAAGGGAAATTATAACCTCTCCATAAGTAGGGTTCTTGGGGCCATCAGCCCATCATAAGGGAAATTATATCCTCTCCATAAGTAGGGTTCTTGGGGCCATCAGCCCATCGAAAGGGAAGTTATATCCTCTTCATAAGTAGAGTTCTTGGGGCCATCAGCCCATCGAAAGGGAAATGATATCCTCTTCGAAAGTAGGTTTCTTAGGGTCATTAGCCCATTGAAAGGGAAATTATAACCTCTCCATAAGTAGGGTTCTTGGGGCCATCAGCTCATCAAAAGGGAAATTATAACCTCTCCATAAGCAGTTTTCTTGGGCTCATCAGCCAACTCATAACTGAAGGGGCTGAACTTTATTATAATGTCCCTATCAACTAACTTATGGCCATAGAGGTGGATCATCCTAATTTGGCCTTCATTTGCAGGTCTCCTGGTACATCTCTCTGTTCTGACAACCATCCCTGTCCTATACTGTTCTCAGGGCAGTGTTATTATCCAAGAGGTGAAAGTGGGATAATACATTCTGTTTCTTGATCGTAAGACATCAGCCCATCGAAAGGGAAATTATAACCTCTCCATAAGTAGGTTTCTTGGGGCCATCTATCGAAAGGGAAATTATATCCTCTTTATAAGTAGGTTTCTAGGGGCCATCAGCCCATCGAAAGGGAAATTATAACCTCTCCATAAGTAGGTTTCTTGGGGCCATCAGCCCATCGAAAGGGAAATTATATCCTCTCCATAAGTAGGTTTCTTGGGGCCATCAGCCCATCGAAAGGGAAATTATATCCTCTCCATAAGTAGGTTTCTAGGGGCCATCAGCCCATCGAAAGGGAAATTATAACCTCTTCATAAGAAGGTTTCTTGGGCCCATCAGCCAACTCATAACTGAAGGGGCTGAACTTTATTATAATGTCCCTATCAACTAACCTATGGCCATAGAGGTGGATCATCCTAATTTGGCCTTCATTTCGGGTCTCCTCTTTCTGTTCTGACAACCATCCCTGTCCTATACTGTTCTCAGAGCAGTGAATGGAGAATGGGGTGGCCTGTTAGCTAAGTTAGGTGAGATCTGAAGTGAATAATTATTTGCCATTCTTGATACAATATTTGATTTTTAATGATATTTGACATGATTTTAATATTTGAATTCTTTGAAGTCCACCTTGAAGGCCAAGGTGTGTTTCTCAGGCAAAATTCCTGTTTGCCGTCCTAGACAGTCCTGGAACTATATCAGGATGAGTGATATGATCTTGAGTTCATACATCAGTAACCTTACTTGAGACGAGAGATTGACTCCCACAAATACATTAAATACTTTCATACTTACAGGCAAATATCTGCTGTTGCTCAGTTGTTCCAGCCAAAAATTCCAGAAGAAGCCATGATCTTCCAGTTTACAATTTAATTTCTACAGGGAACAATGGAGAGAGTTGATGGGTGGTTTCTGAGGTTTTGATTGGTTTTGATGAACGACAAAAACACTATGCAGAGGACTTTGCTCATATTTACCATTTGCTTTACAGGAGCAGTTTGAATTTGCGCTGACGGCAGTTGCGGAGGAAGTGAACGCAATCCTGAAGGCCCTGCCACAATGAGCAGTTCACCTCAGCAAGAATCCCAGTGGATTTTTTTTCTCACCCCCCTCTACCTGTCAGTCTCTGTAAATGTTGTTGGAATTGTGATCTGGTGTGTACCATGTACTGTATTCGCATAGATGATTGGGCCCGAAATGCGGCGCTGTGAAGGGGCAAAAAAAAAATAATTATATATATATTCTGTTGAAGAGTTATTAATTAAATAATTTCAAATGTAATGCTAACAATTCATAATATTACCAACCGGTTTTGGTTTGGAACAGTTACTGCTGAGCTGCTGGCCCACGGCTACGACTGCTATTTGAAGGGATAATATACTAGTAATGAATTTAGGAAATGACCCAGTATCTCCCAAGGCTTCTCCTCCATCATTAAATAAGGGTATTACCCTGCCGTAGGAAGAGTTTGGTGTAAAGTTATAGCTCGCTTGCCTTTTTTCCATTTCAGCTGATGATGAAGGAATGTAGGACTAATAATGGCTGTTAGGCTGCAGGCTGGACATTCCAAAAAATGCATTCCAACAATACAATGTGGCTCATTTATCATCACTAATCACATTTCCCCAATGGCAGTAACCCGTGGCAACCAATAACAGTTCTGCCTTCATTATTCTACATGAAGCTGTTTGAGAAATGCTAACCGCTAATTGGTTACTAGGGGTTATTGACCAGGTCCAAATTCTACCGGTGTTGGTAAATGAGCCTGACTTTTTTACCAGCAATGGGGAAAAATGGCAACAAAGAAGGCTAATGTCAGCATTGAAGCATCATTTTTGAGATAGAATGTTTGCCATTGATGTATCCCACCAAACACTGTGCAAGCGATAGAGGAGCTTTCAACCATTTTCTTGCTCTTGGCCAATGAATGTGTTATTTGAAAACATTCTAATTGTCTGATTGGCTACTGGTTGATCTGGTCATGTGTACATTTTGCACTCTGATTGACTGTAGGGTGATCTATCCCCATGAACATTTAATGCTTTGACTAGCTACAGGTTGGTCTATCCCTATATTCTATAATTGACTATAGGGGGATCGTACTTGAAAAAAAGTCTAATGCTGTGCCTATCCATAGGTTGGTCTTGTCCAATACACAGTCTCTGATTGGCTGTAGGGGGATCTAGTCTAAAGAACGTTCTATCGTTGGGATTAGCCATGTACATATTATACTCTGATTGGCTATAGGGTGATAATTTCCCCATGAACATTGTAATGTTCTAAATAGTTACAGGTTGTTCTATCCCCATGAACGTTCTACTGCTCTAAATGGCTATGGGGGAGGAACAGTCTAATGTTGTGACTAGCCATAGGTTGGTCTAGCCCAATGAAATTTCTTTGATTAGCAGGGGAGCTAAGCTCAATAATTGGCTACGGGGTTACAGGCTACAGGGTGGTCTAGCCATATATACATTTTCTTCATACACCCTATGAACATTATAGTGCTTTAACTAGCTTTATAGGTTGGTTTAGCCCTAAGGCCATTCTAAAGCTCCCTGTGAACCCTACAAATGGACGCCATAGTTGGTCAGGCTTTTAATGAGCTACAGTATATACAGTACAGGGGGCTTTTGTGCCATCGGTATACTTAATGTGTGCATTTTTAACTTTGTTCTATAAAGTGAACACACAATGAATGGAAGTCAAGTCGATGGTGATTGGTTAGCAACCACTTGCACCGGGAATTAGACAAACCTGACCCTAAATGGTAGAATCTTGCAGCTCAAATGTGGATTATTGCTGAAGTACCGAGAGCAGCCCCATCCGGCTCCTGTTTGCTCTTGCTATCATGATATTTGCCAAGCTTAAGTAATTACCTTCTCATCTCCATCTTTTAATCTCATTCTGAAATATATCCGTCTGCTTTTTACCTTTACCCCCGGTGCAGCTTGTCATATACTGACTCCGAGCTACAGAATTCCCCCTAATGGGAAAAGTACTCACCTACGTGAAACGCAATCTTGTTGGTATTGTGAATTATATATTGTCCTAATATATGTACTCACTAGCCCCGCCCCCAACCCCGCCCCTTCGTATATAGAAGTGATTTTAGGGACCGTTCCCTGTTGTTTGTGCTATATTACACAGCCAGAGACATGAATGTAATTGCTCACCTACCTATTTATATATTTCCAATGAGGGCGATAGCAATATAAACTGTATATGGGGAGTTCGGGGTTATTTCGAGGATTTCTGGTTGAAACGATGCTCTTTTCGATGGTCGATCGGCCATTATAAATAAATCATGAATTTTTTTAGACCTTTGTACTTTCAGATGCTTCGACAGCGTAATCGGTTTAGAAAGCGATTTCTTTGTAATTTAGAGTGTTTATAGTTTTCATGATTTTTGCTTTTTACAGTTTTTAGAATGGATGTTGCCATTAACCTATTAGGAAAGACTCTTCAGTGCTGTTAATGGAGTCCTAAATGAATTTGTCTTTGGAAACAGAAATATAATATTGTCAGATTACGAATACAAGGTACATTAATACAAGGTACATTAATACAAGGTACATTAATACAAGGTACATTAATACAAGGTACATTAAGGGACACTAATATAAAGACACGTGACAGCTTCCATCCCATACATTATATAGTAGGTGCTATGGGGTAAGAAAATGGTTTAGGGGCATCTCACCGTTCCTTATGATTTAGGACTATGGCAAGTGTCCTTCTACAACCTTAACCCCCATATGTAATAAAAGGCACTACGTTTGCCCAGGAGCAGTAACCCATAGCAACCAATAAGGTGTTTTGTTTTTTTAAACAGGTGACCAGTAAATGCTACCTGCTAATCGGTTGCTATGCGTTACTGCTCCTGGGCAAATGTAGTGCCTTTTATTACATATCCCCATAAGTCTTTGGCCCCTGTGGCCCCCATTGCATTTCCGCTCCCAACTACATATTTATTGAGAATCCAGACCTTTATATAGTACAGTATTGCCTCCTGAGCTGGAGTAGAAATTTAAAGGGGCAGTTGACCTTTTTTTTTTTTTAATCATGGCACTAGTATTCTAAGAAATGTGTATATTGTATTATTTGTGAATTATGACTAATTTTGTTGCATTCCTATTGCTACACATGGAACAGAGGGGGTACGGATTGGCCTATCCTGTGCTGGTTCTTTTACAGGGGCAGAGAAAACATCATGTGTGCCATAGGGCCTATGCAGCCATAGTTTTTTAAAAAATATTTGCCTCTGTTCTGCCCCAATAGCCAAGGTCGGACTGGGGGGTGCACCCCAGGGGCCCCATCACCCCCCAAGCAGCCCCTACAACATCCCCCGCATCCCCCACAGGGGTCCTTGCCTTGCCCCCCTAACCCCCCAAGGAGCCCCTACCACACCCCCCACACCCCCCACAGGGGTCTTGCCTCACCCCCATAACCACACCCCCCCGGCAGGGGCCCCCACCACATGCCCAACCCCCTCTCCTGGGCGTGCCTAAGTTAAACTTGCTTTTATTTCGTCAAGGGAAGGAAGACCAGCGGCCTAGGGGAGAGAAGGTCTTGGCCGGCGGGGCCCACCGGGTTTTTTCCGGCCCAGTCCGACCCTACCAATAGCTCAAACTATGTAGCTAATAGGCTAAGTTGCCCCTGACAATTTTTTTTACAATACCATTGCTACAACATAATAGAACAAAATAGTATAATATAGATTATACTAAGAAAATACTTTTATATATATAATATATATGTAATACTGTATAATGTAAAGCTCAGCATTCCTAATAGATATGTAGCAGGGAGTGGAACGGCAATGGGGACCATAAGGGTAAAATTCTTAGGGGTATATTTATCATGCTGTGTAAAACGTGGGGTAAAACATCACTTTGATGTTGCTCATAGCAGCCAATCAGATGCTTTGGTTTTCTAACTGTTGAAATCTAATTGCTGATTGGTTGCCCTGGGCAACATCACCAGTGATGCTCTACTCCACTTTTTACACAGAATGATAAATATACCCCGTAATGTATATCTGACACAAAAGGAGAGAAACATATAGGGTAAATGTGTCGCCCAAGCATATATTTTGGACTTGGACTTGGATATAAGCAATATAAAGCAAAAAAGTTCCGCCACCTTATTGAGAAAAAAACAAACCATCACTCAGTGTAGTATAATAATACAATATCAATACATTTTTTTTAGAATATCATTGTCTATATCATATTAAAAGATATTTTCAAAATCAACTGCACCGTTATCTTTCTGCTACAAACCCACAGGCAATACTGTATTATAGAAAGGTCGGGGTTCTTGATAACTATTAAGCAGGGTGTGGAACTGTAATAGGGCACTTAAGGGTGAAGAACTTATTGTATATCTAACACAGAAGGAGGGATACATGTTGGTTATTGAGTAAATCCACGCATCACGCATTTCGTGCTTGGACCCTAGTTACGCCCATGGATGTAGGAAATATGAAGCAAAAAATGTTTTCCCGTATTTTTTAAACAAAAATCACACAATATAGCACAATACAAAATAAGGACTATTTTCTTACGATACCATTATCTGCATCATAGCTTCCAAAATCAGCTGCCCATTTAACTCCACTCCAAATCAGAAGGCTGTGCTGCACTATATAAAGGCCCGGCTTCTCCCTAAATACGTAGCGGGAAGTGGAACGGCAATGGGGACCTCAGGGGTGAAGTACTTAGGGGCATATTTATTAAAGTGTGTCAGCCAACATCACCGGTGATGCTGCCCATAGCAACCAATCAGATCTTTGCTTTTGTTTTCTACCTTGTAGGTGCCCATTGAAATCTAACTGCTGATTGGTTGCTATGGGCAACATCACCAATGATGTTGACTTACACCAGCGATCCCCAACCAGTTGTTCGTGTTTATTTTTGAATTTCTGCCTTGGAGACAAGTTTTGGTTGCATAAAAACCCAGTGTAAAGCCAAACAGAAACTTCTATAGGCTGCCAGTAGTGATTAGCGAATCTGCCCCTTTTAGCTTCGCTGAAAAATTCCCATATCTATCGAAAGATTAGCGAAAAATGGTTGGCATTGAAAATATTTTTTTAGCTGTTCCGCTAATTTTTCACCATTTCGTGACTTTTTCGGCAAAACAAAATAGGACAGATTCAATCATCACTACTTGTGAAAAGATTAGCGAAACGGCTAAAAATTTGCAAAACAGCGGAAATAGTGCACAAAATGTCGCGCGTGTTTTTTTGGATGCACGTGACAACTTTTTGACACGCGTGTTATATTTTTACGCGTACGACAATTTTTTTTGCCCCATGCAACCATTTTTTGTCCCGTGGCGAATTTTCCCGCAATTAATTTTGTCGTCCGTTTCACAAAACAATCCGTCGATGGCCAAATGCGGAGATTTGCTACAAATCCATGCCTGGCAAATGATTTCGCCCATCACTAGCTGCCAGTCCACACAGGGGCTATTAAATTGGCAAATCTTATTTGCACCCCCAGGAACTATTTCCATGCTTGTGTTGCTCCCCAACACTTTTTCCATTTGATATAAAAGCTTGGGGATCCCTGCCCTACACACTATAATAAATATACCCCTTCATGTATATAAATTTCATGTATCCCCCAGACACATTTGGTACTTGGACCCCAGTTTTGCCCCTGGATCTACAGAATATAAAGAAAGAGTTCTCTCATCTTGTTGAAGCAAAACCCATAATCCAATATATCATATCTTCCATTCCTTCCGGCACTATCTTTTATAATGTGTTCTTCAGGTAAAACGGAGTTTCTATTTTGCATTCGTGTCCCTTTACGATTTCTTTTCCTTTTTTTATAATGGATAATAAACACAATACTTCGTGTTACACCAGCAGATCTTACTCCAAGTGGTACTCGCGCATGCTCTGTGTATCAGCCGCGGATCGGCGGCGTCAGAGACCTCCGTATGTGACCCGTTCTCTTGTTTCCTATCCGTACAGACGAGGAATTTTAGAATCTTTCTATGTATATAACTGATTAAACACACACAAAAAAAAAATGAAATATAAAGTATTTTGTTCTACCTCTGTAAAAACTTCATTTGTGAATAAAGTCACATTGTCTGTGGAGTATTGTGAATACTGCAACATTGCCGCCTCTGGTCTGGTTTTTTTTCTTCTTTCCAAATTCAATTTCTGCCACAGCGGGAAGCCTTTGAGCGATGATTATTTGAAAGGAACACAAGGTTTTAATATTGCTTCATGCGATTTTGGGTTGTTTTTTTTCTTTCAAACAAAGGCATTAAAACAAAAAGCCCTGGTCGTGTAGTAATAGAACAAGAGGTTGTGAAACTGCAACTCCCTGCATTCCCAGTCAGTACAGATGCACTTCAGGCACTAATGCTGCTACTGAGAGATGCTGGGAGTTGTAATTCTTCAACAGTAGGAGCTTTCGTGGGTTTTTATTAGTGATGAGCGAATCTGTCCCGTTTTGCTTCGCCAGAAAAGTCGCAAAACTGTAAAAAAAAATTTACAAAACACAAAAAATGGCACACATAAAAAAATTGTTGAACTTGCATTGTAAAAATCTAATTTTTTTGCACTAAAATTTTTGTGCCCGTTTTGCAAAAAAAATCCACCAATGGCGAAATGCGAAAATTCACCACAAATCCACACCTGGTGGAAAATTTCGCTCATCACTAGTTTTTATAAGACTTGCCACCTAACTTTTTTATATACAGGTATGGGATGAATTATACAGAAACCCATTATCCAGAAAGCTCCAAATTACGGGAAGCCCATGTCCCATAGACTCCATCAAATAATTCAGGTTTTTCAAAATTATTTCCTTTTTCTCTGTAATAATAAAACAGTACCTGTACTGGATCCCAACTAAGATATAATTACCCCTTATTGGGGCAGAACAGCCCTATTGGGTTTATTTAATGGTTAAATGATTCCCTTTTCTCTGTAATAATAAAACAGTACCTGTACTTGATCCCAACTAAGATATACTTACCCCTTATTGGGGGCAGAACAGTCCTATTGGGATTATTTAATGGTTAAATGATTCCCTTTTCTCTGTAATAATAAAACAGTACCTGTACTTGATCCCAACTAAGATATAATTACCCCTTATTGGGGGCAGAACAGCCCTATTGGGATTATTTAATGGTTAAATGATTCCCTTTTCTCTGTAATAATAAAACAGTACCTGTACTTGATCCAAACTAAGATATAATTACCCCTTATTGGGGGCAGAACAGCCCTATTGGGTTTATTTAATGGTTAAATGATTCCCTTTTCTCTGTAATAATAAAACAGTACCTGTACTTGATCCCAACTAAGATATAATTACCCCTTATTGGGGCAGAACAGTCCTATTGGGTTTATTTAATGGTTAAATGATTCCCTTTTCTCTGTAATAATAAAACAGTACCTGTACTTGATCCCAACTAAGATATACTTACCCCTTATTGGGGGCAGAACAATCCTATTGGGTTTATTTAATGGTTAAATAATTTCCTTTTCTCTGTAATAATAAAACAGTACCTGTACTTGATCCCAACTAAGATATAATTACCCCTTATTGGGGGCAGAACAGCCCTATTGGGTTTAAATTATGTTATGTTTGGCAGATTTGATGCAAGACTCACTATCCCCCTGACTTTTAATATTGAAGTACAGTGTATTAAATACTGTACTGTAGTGAAATACCAAGTCCATATCCTGGTTCAAGCATGAATACCTCATTATCGGGACTGACAATATCAAGTTTGTGTGCCTATCAATAGGGGTGCAGCGGGTCCAGTTATCTGTGGGCCCAAACATTCCGAATCTGCCCAAACCCTACACACTTTCTAGTAAGCACCACTGTGTCCAAAAGTGGAGCCACATGTAAGTGACACTGAGCTGAAGCAAGTAGATAAAACAGCAATGTACCTGATGTTATAAAGACTGCGGTGCCGTGTATAGAGGAACGTGGTTAAATGGTCTAGCTCTGAGCTGCCCATGGAGAGAGGGGAAGAGGGGAGATATTTTAGGTGGCACACATCCATCTTCTTTGACACTTTTGTTACTTTATTTGGTAAAATCATACTGGGAGAGATTCAGCGCTGGGAGATACACTGCCCTGGTAGATACACTGTGATGGGAGATATACTGCCCTGGGAGATACACTGCCCTGGGAGATACACTGCCCTGGTAGATACACTGCCCTGGGAGATACACTGCCCTGGGAGATACACTGCCCTGGTAGATATACTGCCCTGGGAGATACACTGCCCTGGGAGATATACTGCCCTGGGAGATATACTGCCCTGGGAGATACACTGCCCTGGGAGATATACTGCCCTGGTAGATACACTGCCCTGGGAGATACACTGCCCTGGTAGATACACTGCCCTGGGAGATACACTGCCCTGGGAGATACACTGCCCTGGGAGATACACTGCCCTGGGAGATACACTGCCCTGGTAGATATACTGCCCTGGGAGATACACTGCCCTGGGAGATATACTGCCCTGGGAGATACACTGCCCTGGGAGATACACTGCCCTGGGAGATACACTGCCCTGGGAGATACACTGCCCTGGGAGATACACTGCCCTGGGAGATACACTGCCCTGGGAGATACACTGTGATGGGAGATATACTGCCCTGGGAGATACACTGCCCTGGGAGATACACTGCCCTGGTAGATACACTGTGATGGGAGATACACTGCCCTGGGAGATACACTGCCCTGGGAGATACACTGTGATGGGAGATATACTGCCCTGGGAGATACACTGCCCTGGGAGATACACTGCCCTGGGAGATATACTGCGCTGGTAGCCCTGGTAGATACACTGTGATGGGAGAAATACCATGGATGGAAGATTGCCAGAGAGCTTTGTTCTCTTTACTGAGGTCGCTGCACATTTGACTCAAATGTCTCACAATGGCACCCCCTGTCACTATGTTTAATTGGATCATTACAGCAACTTTAACTCAGTCCTTTGACTGTTATGTCACCATGTGACCCATGTCATCTCAAAACACATTTTCTTTATCCCCACTACCATGAAATTATCTCCAAGGAATATTGATTGGAGGTCTCCAACAATGGGAGTGTTTTGCTTCTAGAAAACCCGCCCCCTAGGTTCTCCACCAAACTGAAGAGATTTGTAGTTTCCAATTCAGGCATCGCTGGTCTGGCAGGGAATGATTGCCAGTTGGGGGCTTAGACCTGGGTGTATTTACATCAAACTAGGTAGAGACGATGCTTACAGTGAGCACAGGACCCACAAGTAGATTATAGCCAGTTGCCTGTTTTCACTTGCCCACCTGACCCCTTCCGTTGGGTGGCCGGCATGACAGGTAGCCCACAGTGTGTACATATTCAGTGTTATAATGTGTTAAATTGCACTTCATTGGTATTTGTAATAAATTATTATTGAAGCTGTGGCCTTTCAGTCCCAAGCCCTTGTCTTATTTAATATACTGTAACATTATGGGCAAAGGTAAAGGTGTATGTATGTAGAGGTTGGAGGTGATACCCATGTTACCTACCCCCCCTCAAGTCACAGGGGGAGATTTATCAATCCACAAACGGCCCGATCGTTCGTTTGATCAGACCGTTCGCGTTTTCTGCGACTTTTTCGTACCTTGCATATTTTCGCCGATTTTTACGTTGTTTAACGTGCCTTTTTGGTATTGTGCGTAAAAAAACGCGATAAAATCGTATTGTCGCAACGAGTACTAAAGTTTCGGATTCATTCAAGCTTCGGTATGGTGACTTTCCTAGGGCCGGGTTGGAGCTGCAGAGTGCCATTGAGCCCTATGGGAGGCTTTCCTTGGGCCGGGTTGGAGCTGCAGAGTGCCATTGAGCCCTATGGGAGACTTTCCTTGGGCCGGGTTGGAGCTGCAGAGTGCCATTGAGTCCTATGGGAGGCTTTCCTTGGGCTGGGTTGGAGCTGCAGAGTGCCATTGAGCCCTATGGGAGGCTTTCCTTGGGCCGGGTTGGAGCTGCAGAGTGCCATTGAGCCCTATGGGAGGCTTTCCTTGGGCCGGGTTGGAGCTGCAGAGTGCCATTGAGCCCTATGGGAGGCTTTCCTTGGGCCGGGTTGGAGCTGCAGAGTGCCATTGAGCCCTATGGGAGACTTTCCTTGGGCCGGGTTGGAGCTGCAGAGTGCCATTGAGCCCTATGGGAGACTTTCCTTGGGCCAGGTTGGAGCTGCAGAGTGCCATTGAGCCCTATGGGAGACTTTCCTTGGGCCGGGTTGGAGCTGCAGAGTGCCATTGAGCCCTATGGGAGACTTTCCTTGGGCCGGGTTGGAGCTGCAGAGTGCCATTGAGCCCTATGGGAGACTTTCCTTGGGCCGGGTTGGAGCTGCAGAGTGCCATTGAGCCCTATGGGAGGCTTTCCTTGGGCCAGGTTGGAGCTGCAGAGTGCCATTGAGCCCTATGGGAGACTTTCCTTGGGCCGGGTTGGAGCTGCAGAGTGCCATTGAGCCCTATGGGAGGCTTTCCTTGGGACAGGTTGGAGCTGCAGAGTGCCATTGAGCCCTATGGGAGACTTTCCTTGGGCCGGGTTGGAGCTGCAGAGTGCCATTGAGCCCTATGGGAGACTTTCCTTGGGACAGGTTGGAGCTGCAGAGTGCCATTGAGCCCTATGGGAGACTTTCCTTGGGACAGGTTGGAGCTGCAGAGTGCCATTGAGCCCTATGGGAGACTTTCCTTGGGCCGGGTTGGAGCTGCAGAGTGCCATTGAGCCCTATGGGAGACTTTCCTTGGGCCGGGTTGGAGCTGCAGAGTGCCATTGAGCCCTATGGGAGGCTTTCCTTGGGACAGGTTGGAGCTGCAGAGTGCCATTGAGCCCTATGGGAGACTTTCCTTGGGACAGGTTGGAGCTGCAGAGTGCCATTGAGCCCTATGGGAGGCTTTCCTTGGGACAGGTTGGAGCTGCAGAGTGCCATTGAGCCCTATGGGAGACTTTCCTTGGGCCAGGTTGGAGCTGCAGAGTGCCATTGAACCCTATGGGAGGCTTTCCTTGGGCCAGGTTGGAGCTGCAGAGTGCCATTGAGCCCTATGGGAGACTTTCCTTGGGCCGGGTTGGAGCTGCAGAGTGCCATTGAGCCCTATGGGAGGCTTTCCTTGGGACAGGTTGGAGCTGCAGAGTGCCATTGAGCCCTATGGGAGACTTTCCTTGGGCCGGGTTGGAGCTGCAGAGTGCCATTGAGCCCTATGGGAGACTTTCCTTGGGACAGGTTGGAGCTGCAGAGTGCCATTGAGCCCTATGGGAGACTTTCCTTGGGACAGGTTGGAGCTGCAGAGTGCCATTGAGCCCTATGGGAGACTTTCCTTGGGCCGGGTTGGAGCTGCAGAGTGCCATTGAGCCCTATGGGAGACTTTCCTTGGGCCGGGTTGGAGCTGCAGAGTGCCATTGAGCCCTATGGGAGGCTTTCCTTGGGACAGGTTGGAGCTGCAGAGTGCCATTGAGCCCTATGGGAGACTTTCCTTGGGACAGGTTGGAGCTGCAGAGTGCCATTGAGCCCTATGGGAGGCTTTCCTTGGGACAGGTTGGAGCTGCAGAGTGCCATTGAGCCCTATGGGAGACTTTCCTTGGGCCAGGTTGGAGCTGCAGAGTGCCATTGAACCCTATGGGAGGCTTTCCTTGGGCCAGGTTGGAGCTGCAGAGTGCCATTGAACCCTATGGGAGGCTTCCAAAATCATGCACAGAAGGATCAAAGTTGGAAAGGTTTTCCTGCATTTTACTATCGTTCGGATACAAAAATTTTGTGACTTTCAGATCCCCAATACGATATTATTGTGACTAATATGATTTTTTCGTAAGCATATTCGTGATATTTGCGATCATCAGAAATTATTGTATTCAATCTGAATTTTTCCTATTCTGGATTTGAACTCATGTTTTGATAAATCTGCCCCATAGAGTCCATTACCTCTATAACTGACCTGTCTGATCAGAATATACATTGCAGCTGCATTAGGCTCTTCTTAAATAGAGTAGGTTCTTCTCTGACATACAGCCAAAGGGTATAATGCTATAACGGAGCAGAAGTCATCCCACTGGCATACCGTAACCGCTAAGTGTTCTAGCCACGCAGTAGGCACACAAATGGATGGAACTGGGATTAACAGCCAAGACTGGATGCACAAAGAGTAAAGTGTCCTTATATATTTCCCCATAGCTTTCTATAGGGGATATTAATGTTATCTTTGCAGAAGAACATGCATGAAAGCCTCCAGTCATGACAATAAACATAAACATGTAGCTAAACAAGTTTAATGCAGTATCTACTGGCGAACCCAATGCTATAAACAATACTTTTAAAGATGCTTTTCTTCTATTTCAATTGAACAGGGGTCCAGGCCAGTGGAGACAATAGAGTCTCCAGGGGAGGCCAAAAGCCAGAGGAGGTTCTGTCAGATGTATGCACAATATGTTGGTGTGGCTAGCAACTCTGGGCTATGTCACTGCTAAGGCATGCATGCATTCTGAAAGAAATGTATATAAAGGGGGGCATGCTCTGTGAGTCATAATTGCATTCCATGGTATAAAAAATCATACATTCTTAGGCTGCTACGTGGGACTCTGACATACAAAGTAATGCTTCGCGATTCTGGTCATTGATGTAGCAGAAATTGACCACTGACCTTGAAAAATGGCAAATAACTTGAAAGTAAAGTAATGGTTCCTTCGTTGGCGCTTCATTCCAATGAGCCGTATCACTGTCAGAGATATTCCAGTTATTTAGACAACAGGGTGTTAAAGATAAATGGGTATATGACTGATAAATAATCCACATCCATGATATCATTCAATGAAAATCTATAGCAAACAATTGAATGAAAGCTATTTACTTATACAATTCACCCATACCAACATGTTTGCCAATATAAGGGGCCAATGGTGTGCTTTGTGTCTTTATTGCTTCCAGTTCTGCTAAATGGGAAACACTAGGTCCCTTGGCACCGCCATACTGATGGAAGAGCATTCGGATGGCATTGGCTTTCTCCATGGGGCTTCTCCTAGTGAAGGGTTATTCACAAAGTCTAATGCTCCTTTTGCAATACTAGTGTGGGTTGATGGAACCAGGGAATAAATGTAGGAAATTCCCACCTCCATTTTACTACTTCAAGGAAGCACCAGGGACATAACATTTGTACAATCTGTGGTTGTCCAGCAACCCAATGGGTTGAGATTCCTCGGGGAAAGGATAAAAAAAAGAACAACACAAGTGCCCAATATCATTACTGATAAGAACCTTTAAAGAGATAGTGACACATAGAATTAAACTGTTTTTAAATATATAATTTTTGTATGTATATCTTTATTTATAAAGTGCTACTTATGTACGCAGCGCTGTACAGTAGAATACATTAATACAAACAGGGGGTTATTAAGATAATAATAGATAAATACAAAGTATAACAATAAATACAAATAAATAAAAGATACAGTTGCAATAAGTTAAGAGTCAAAGACACAAGAGGATGAAGGTCCCTGCCCCGTAGAGCTTACAGTCTAAATGTAATAACATAATATATAATATTAATATGTTATATTGCTTTATAATTTTGCCATAAAGTATGTACTGATGCTTTTACATTCCCTATCTGATCCCCCTTGTTCCTCTATGAGGGGAGCGGCCATATTTGTGCAGCAGTAGTCTGTTAGCATTAGGAGCTAAAACTGACAGGATGGGAAGGGACCAACATTTCTTACCAAAATGTTCCTTTGGCACTGACGGATAGCAATGATCCAACCAAATATTATTGATTAGATTCAGGGTGAATCCCTGACTGGGAAGTGGTTTAGTATTCTGTATATACAGTGTAGCTTTGCCTGAGGACTTCTGGTTCCATCCTAAACTCACTTTAATTGTCTCAGTAGCTCTTTCTAAGGTTTTTTTTCTGTATACAACTGTATGAGCAGGACTTGGTCCCACCTATACAATATGGCAGCTTCTATTGTCCGTTCTGCTGAAAACATACTTCTGTACTTACCAACGGGCCCACGGAACTCGTTTTCACCTCTACGTGAGAGCATATAGATTTCCCTTGGTCTTTGAGTGAGAAAGTGTTTGAGTATATTCTGCATAAGGTTATAGTCACATCAGTGAGAGGAGGCAACCCCTACGGGCAGGTATATTGCCTTGGCAAAATGCACTTGTCACTAAAGGAAAGCCAATCTCCCTTGCTATTTATGGGCCAAAGCTAGTGATGAGCAAATCTGTTCCGTTCCGCTTCGCCGAAAAATTCTCGAATCTTTCAAAAGATCCATGAAACGACGAAAAATTCGCGAAATGCCAAGAATGTTATGCGGCAAAACAAATTGTCGCCCGTGGCTCTTATTTTGGCACGCAGCTATTATTTTGTTGCCCGCTGCTATTATTTTGTTACGCGGCTATTATTTTGTCGCCCGCGGCTGTTATTTTGTCGCACGCCTGTTATTTTGTCGCCCGCGGCTATTATTTAGTCGCGCGGCTATTCTTTTGACGCCCACGACTATTCTTTTTTTGGACGTGCAGCGAATTTTTCTGCGACGAATGTTTTCATCCATTTCGCAAAACAATCCACCAATGGTGAAACGTGGAAATTCGCCACGAATCCATGCCTCTTGAAACATTTCCCCCATCACTAGCCAGAGCAAGAGTTTGTCCAGTACATGGAACTGTGCAGAGTCCACTTTCCACGACTGACCTGAAAAAGCGGTAAAACCGTTTTCAAGATTATTTAGAAATGTAAAATAAAAAAATGATTCTGCAGAAATAAAATATGGCTCTAGAAATGATCCTTGCTCACCTAATAAGAAATCAAGCCTTGCGTTCATTAATGTACCTTAATCCTCTCTTCAGTCCAACTTATTTATCTTAGCAATTCCATTCTGTATTCTCTAATAGGTTCCACCAGCCTCTCATCATAATAAATCCAAGGATGGGCCAATCACACAGGTACTGGGCGGTGCCACTTCCTTTGCATTTGGAATACAGTTAAGCCTAAGATTTATTCCAGTGGGATCACATACTTTATTTTATAAAAGAGCATTTAGTCATTAAATTTGCCTTGTATAATTCCTGCCTCCTGCTTTTAGAAGATCCAGTAGTTTCTGAAAAATACTTTATACAGTATTTTGCCTCAAAAATTGACTCAGAATCAAGCTTTTTCCAATAGTCTTAAGGCTAGTAGCCTCATAGTATCTTACTAGCTAAAAGGCATCTATTTCTTCCTAATATTCCTGCCCTTAAGATGAAAGCTTCTTTTAACCTTTGTAACTGCTAATAGCTCTTTGTATGTTATTGGACCAGGACAAACGTTGGCTATGTCTTTACATTATCTCCCTCTACCTCCAATACCTCCCATCCCTCCCATACCTCCCATACCTCATACTTCAAAATGAGGCTGAAAAGATGGTCACTCATGCCCACATTGGGTTGTAGGCCCAAATGAACTGAACAGTAGAAAGGAGGCCATAGTCATGAATGTCCTCTTCTATGTGTAACCTATTTGCCTTTTCCAGTTGCTCTTAGGCAGGACACCATTACATTTACAACCCTCCCTCTCAGACAAGCCTTCGGGAAGGTGGAGGAAGGGGTCAGAGGAAGCGGAGCTGTAACTCTTAGGGGCTGATTTACTAATCCACGAATCCGAATCCCAAATGGGAAAAAATCGGATTGGAAACGAACTTTTGCGACTTTTGTCGTATTTTTTGCGATTTTTTTCATCACCGTCGCGACTTTTTCGTAGCCGTTACGACTTGCGCGAATTGTCGCGACTTTTTCATAGCCATTACAAATTTCGTGATAGCCATTTTCATAGCCATTATGACTTTTGTGAATTGTCGCGACTTTTTCATAGCCATTACGACTTTCGCAAATTGTCGCAACTTTTTCTTATTGAGCTCGAAAAAGTCGCAAAATACCGATCATTACAAAAAAACGCATTCGGACGCTTTTCGGACCTTCATGGATTAGTAAATGTGCCCCTTAGACTCTTACACAGTGTCTAACACAATGATTGGCACCCAATGTTCCTGAACATAATAACAATCTGTTAACTGGCAGTAGCAAAAACACTTCTCATTATATTCAATGCCGCAAGTACAGTGGCACACACAACAAACCCTCTGGGCAATTTTACTCATATCGCCAAGCAGAAATCTTAAGTACTATACTACGTGTATAAAAGGATAAAGTTTATCTATCTGTATCTATCCTTCTATCAATACCTGTATCATCTCTCTATATTGCATTGCCATGGGATACCGAGCCATTTGCTGTTTAAGGAAACTTGAATGGAAAATGGAATCATAGAGTAGGGTGAAGTGCATCCTGCCATTAAACCCATGTCCCTTTTTTTCTCCCCATGTTCCAATAATATTGCTCTCTTGGCAATGTGAATATCCATTTTGGTTCTAAAATAACATAGAACCTTTTTTTTTTTCAATTTCTTTTTGCGCTACCAGAAGCCGAGAGAGATATCGGCACCGAGCGCCTAACATCTGGATGGCTTTGATGAATAATATTGAGCTTGGAAGGCAAGACACTGGCAGATCCTTGTATTTTTTTCAATTTGGCAGAAAGCCACCTTTACGCCCCCCCATCCATCCTTTGCTTACTGTTTTAGAAAAGACCCAGCAGGAACTGCAGTTTTATCTTTCCAGTGAATTGTAGCCTCCCACTGCTTCTTTATGGCAGGTGAAACAGTGACCTTGGGCACGTGCTGCCCCTCTCTCATGTTACTTCGGGGGTCTCTCGCTCTGCTGCGTTCTCTGACCTTGACCCGTTTTTCATGTCTCCAACACTGCACTTTTAGTAACATCTACGATGATTCCTTCTCCCTGGAACGAATTACAGACAAGCAGCCGGGGTTCCCATTGTTGTCTAAAAAGACTTGACAAAAATTCAGGTTATACCTGCTGGAATACCGCATTCATAGTGTAGCACCGTCACAAAGAAAGGTATTGAATTTATAGATTAGCATGCCAGGCTTCTGATAAGGGACTTGCAGCCCTGGCTAAGCATACCAGTGGGGATAAATATATTCCCTTTATAGAGCCCTACACATGATAATATAAATATTGCTTCCATTGTTCAGCCCACCTGAAATGTAAAACATCTATCTTTGCTATTTCTGGTAGGAGTTTGCTCTCAAATTAAGTATAAAATCAAATGATGGGTATGTTCTTGTATAAGATGTAAGGATTAAATTCAATCAAAGGAAGGAAAGGTAGAATCACTGAGTTAGGCACCCCCCAGTGCGTGTAACCACTAGTGATGAACGAATCTGTCCCGTTTCGCCGAAAAATTTGCGAATCTTTCAAAAGATTTGCAAAGCGGTGAAAATGTTGTGCGTCAAAAAAAAATTGTCGCCCGCGACTATTCTTTTGGTGCCCGCAACTATTCTTGTGACAATTTTTGGATGCTTGACTATTCTTTTGACATGCGACTATTCTTGCGATAATTTTTGGACGTGCAACTATTCTTTTGACGCCTGCAACTATTCTTGCGACCTTTTTTGGACCCGTGACTATTCTTGCGATAATTTTTGGATGCGTGACTATTCTTATGACGCCTGCAACTATTCTTGGGACCTTTTTTGGATGCGCGACTATTCTTGCGATAATTTTTGGATGCGTGACTATTCTTTTGACGCCTGCAACTATTCTTGCGACCTTTTTTGGATGCGTGACTATTCTTTTGACGCCTGCAACTATTCTTGGGACCTTTTTTGGACACGTGACTATTCTTTTGACGCCTGCAACTATTCTTGCGACCTTTTTTGGACACGTGACTATTCTTTTGACGCCTGCAACTATTCTTGGGACCTTTTTAGCATGCGCGACTATTCTTGCGATAATTTTTGGATGCGTGACTATTCTTTTGATGCCTGCAACTATTCTTGGGACCTTTTTTGGATGCGCGACTATTCTTGCAACAATTTTTGTACGCACGACAATTCTTGCAACCTTTTTTGGACGCGTGACTATTCTTTTGATGCCTGCAACTATTCTTGCGACCTTTTTTGGACGAGTGACTATTCTTTTGACGCCTGCAACTATTCTTGGGACCTTTTTTGGATGCGCGACTATTCTTGCAACAATTTTTGTATGCACGACTATTCTTGCAACCTTTTTTGGACGCGTGACTATTCTTTTGACGCCTGCAACTATTCTTGGGACCTTTTTAGGATGCGCGACTATTCTTGCGACCTTTTTTGGACGCGTGACTATTCTTTTGACGCCTGCAACTATTCTTGGGACCTTTTTAGGATGCGCGACTATTCTTGCAACAATTTTTGTACGCACGACTATTCTTGCAACCTTTTTTGGACGCGCGACTATGAGGCAAATTTTTCCGCTGCAAATTTTTTCATCTGTTTCACAAAACAATCCGCCAATGGCGAAACGCGGAAATTCGCCACGAATCCATGCCTGGCGAAACATTTCGCCCATCACTTGTAATCACTTACCTGCAAGGGTACCTGGGAGTGAGCAAACCCGGGGCCTACACACTGGAACAGGAGCACTGGCCCGGGGTATCAGGTAAGTGATCACAATCACTGGGGGGTACCGTTTGGCACAGTGATTGTACCTTTCCTTCTCCTTTAAACACATATAAGACAGAACTGGTCCCCCCAGAAAAGAGAACCAGGCAGCAATAACAAATGAAATGTAAAATGTATTTTTTTTTTTTTCCAATACCCGGAAGTGATGCATGCTTTAAAAGCATCCAATTGCGTCACCAAACACTAATTGCAAATGCACGCCCGGAATTGGTCTCAGGACTTTGGGAGATTTCAGAATAATCAGGGGAATGCTGCTGTGGTACGGGAGACCGGGGGAGAGCCACCAAAATCTGGTGACTCCCGAACAAATGGGGGGTGGTTTGACACCTATGGGAGCTGTATATCCAACGAGAAGCCATTCCTAGTGGGTGTATATATGTTCCTTACATGTTCCCTGTATGTATTGGAGTCCATGGCCAGACCTTGGGTAGGTTTATTGTCTATATTAAGCATCAGGGAGACAGTGGGTTATTGGGCCTCCACTATCAAATGTTATAGGATTTAAAACTGAAATATATATGCATATACGGAAAATCTCTAACATTAGCTATACAGCGTGTGTCCTTTGCACTTTAACTAATAGTTATCTTGGGGGGGGGGGAGGAAGCTGGTTCCCTGGGTTATAAGCTTCCATAATCCAAAGGTTGTGACAAAAGGAAGCAAAATCCACACATTCAAGTTAATTTACCGTCATTGCCTTCACACTAAATATTTCTTTTTTAAATGAAAATCGATTTGCGTGGCGCGGGTTTAGACGGCAACCAACAAATAAAAGTGCCGGATGCAGGCATGGGCTGAAAGCGCTTGTATTGAATTGATTCTTTTCAATTACAGTGTGTTCTTCTGTGACTATAAGGGCTAGAATTGCGGCATCTGTATCCAGCTGCTAGAATAATGCTAAGCTCCTCTGTATGCAGCGTTTTACCACTTTGTTATTTTCCAGCATGTTCTAATCAGGCAGTAATGTGTGCCGGGAAACAATGCTTTGGTTTAGGTGCTTGGAATACACTCAGGGCAGTGTTTTTCAAACTTGAGCTGGCCATACACGTTCAGATTTTAGTCTTCTTCCAATGACTGTACTGATATCAGTCGTACGTTTAAATGCAACGATCTGAAACTAACATTCAGCCTGAAATTGTCGGGTAAAGCCCTAAAAATAACAAATGGGAGGATGTTCTGAACATGAAATAGTTGGCAGACACTTTCATTGGCATACACACCAATTGTATGAAAGTGACTTCCATTGTAAGCCCCCCAAGGGTATCGTCTGATACACAGTAGATGTGCAGATTGTATCATTATCCAACCGCCCAATCGGAATAGTACAAAAGTTATCAGAAGGATAATTTGGGCCCCTACATCAGTGGTTCTCAACCTGTGGGTCGGGACCCCTTTGGGGGTCGAACAACCCTTTCACAGGGGTCGCCTAAGACCATCGGAAAACACATATTTCCGATGGTCTTAGGAATAATTTTATGGTTGGGGGTCACCACAACATGAAGAACTGTATTAAAGGGTCGCGGCATTAGGAAGGGTGGGAACCGCTGCCCTATATGGTGCAAAAATCGTATGAAACCATTTTTATCAGGATGTGTATGGCCAGCTTTATTCAGTTCAAGTTTATCTTTGAAACTCAACATATAGCTCCTTACTCATAACAGACACATAGACTGGACAATAATCGCTTACCTGAAACCCCCGGCTGGTGCCCCAGTTAGGGTGTATGGGGGCGAGCCCTCACTCTTAAATCTTCGCACATGTGCAGTAGAGTAAAAATCCGACTAACAAAAAAGCTGGCTTTATTGCTGCTCATGTATCAGCCCCGGGATTATGAAGAAAGAAGAAGACAGGCCGGTGCAATTCTCTCCTAACAGGATCACCAGCCAGGGCTATCAGCCTTTCTTTCTCCGTCAAGGTTTTAAAAAAAGTGTTGACCCCAAATCTCCTTCTACTTGAGCATTAAAATGGCCTTCTAGGAGTATATAGAGGAGCAAATTATCCAGACCTGTCTTTAACTGACCTTCAGACTAGGCTCTGAGCCCCCATGGAAGGGCAACCTCACAGATTTGGAAACACTGTTATAAGGCCTATGGCATATGGGGCTTTTAGTCCTCTGCTGCCCTCCGGCAAAGTTCTTCTCCAACTGCCATTGTTCTGAATACTACTGAAAAACAAGTACACTTTTAAATGACATGGATCAGATATAAGGAGGCCTTGGGGCCCAAACACTCAAGAGCAGAATCAGACTGGGCTGCCGGGACACCAGGAAAAAACCTGGTGGGCCTGGCAAAAGTGGGCCCTGGTGGGCCAGACCCAAACCCCCCAGGGTGCTCCTCCGATCTGCCAATCTCCATCCCCCGATGTGCCGCAGGTGAGTTTCATTTAGGCGCGCTCAGGGGAAGGGGTCGGAGGGTGTTGGGGGCTCCTGGGTGGGTGAAGATTTTGGGGGCCATTGGGGGGTTCAGGGGCCTCTGAGGCAGAAGGGGCTTCTACTGGCCAGGGAATGGTGACTGGTGGACCTCTGCACTCTCTTAAGCAGGGTCGGTCAGACTGGGGGGGCCCACCGCCCCAGTGGGGCCTCAGTGGACCCCCCAGTCTGACCGACCCTGCTCAAGAGAGTGCAGAGGTCCACCAGCCACCACTCCCTGGCCAGTAGATGAGGACATTTCTATTCTGCAGGTTTCTGTTGTTGTTTCTCCCACCACTGCCCTCACCTGCCATACGACTAAGGGGCAAATTTATCAAAGGTTGATGTTGTGTTTTTAAATATTATACATCACATTTTTTCACCTTTATAAAAAGCTTTTCCTGACAATCTAAAAAGACTTTTCATGACTTTTCTCCTATAAAGCAGAGTAGAGAGAGAAAGTTAGTATGCTAACAAAATGGATGCTGAGTTGCTGGTCTTGTGGTGGGCCTGGGCTTACCCAGAATGCACTTCTCGTAGCTACTTTATGCTTTGTTGCATTATTCAAGGCTTTCTGTTCTTGCTGCAAAATGAAACCGTACATTTCATGCAAATGGTCTTCAAGTTTTCGGTTACTTGAGTCCCCGGCACAGAGCAGCGACTGCCACATCAGAGCGGATAATTAAAAGTGCACTTCAGATCTATTTTTTTGATCTCAAGAATGCTTTGATTTGAATTGAAATCTCCAAATTCCTTACATATGGATCGCCGTCCTGCCATAAATTATCTGTATTCTGCATAAGAAAAGCCATTGCAAGTTTTTTTGTAGAATTTCTCTCTGATTGGAAGAAACGAATCCTGTTTCAGACGTATTGTTATTATTAGTCTGGAATTCTAAACATAAATAGTTCTATAGTATCCGGATATATACACTGGGCTACTTAGTAGCAGCTACTTGTCACGGCTACTAAACTCCAGAAAATACCCTGCCATAGACAGTACTGAGAATTGCCTCTGCTAAAACACACGTAGAGACAATTGTCAGTAAATGATCAGCATTGTCTATTTTAGTAGCTGCTACTAGTAGCTCTGTGTGTCTTCATCGTAAACCTTCTCCTCTGTCTCAACTGTGACTCTGGCAAGGATTTGCCACGATTTGATCAGATAGTTTGACTGATTTTACCATCTAACCATGTATGGCACCTTGGGGAAGGGTTATCAGTTTTAAGGGTGAAGACACACGAGGCAATTAGTAGCAGTATTGTCTATGGCAGGGTATTGTCTGGTGTTTAGTAGCCATGAAAAAGTAGCTGAACTACACATAGAGACAATTACCAGTAAATGATCAGCATTGTCTATTTTAGTAGCCACGACAAGTAGCTGCTACTAGTAGCCCTATGTGTCTTCACCCTAAACCACCTCCTCTGTCTCTGCGGGACAAAATTGCACGCGCGATTTCGCAGCAACGCAATTGACGACTCAGGGTGGTAAGTTGCCGCAACTGAGTTAATTAAAAGTTGTGGCTACTAATTGCCCCGTGTGTCTTCGCCCCCTAAGAGACCTTTCTACAATCCTACAATTTCATTACTGGAACAAGCCAGCACAGCATCCTCAGCACTGGAGACACCACCACATACTGAAGTTTCCTTTTCAATGGCTCAATAGCACTCTGCAGCTCCAACCCGGCCCAAGGAAAGCCTCCCATAGGGCTCAATGGCACTCTGCAGCTCCAACCCGGCCCAAGGAAAGTCTCCCATAGGGCTCAATGGCACTCTGCAGCTCCAACCTGTCCCAAGGAAAGCCTCCCATAGGGCTCAATGGCACTCTGCAGCTCCAACCCGGCCCAAGGAAAGTCTCCCATAGGGCTCAATGGCACTCTGCAGCTCCAACCCGGCCCAAGGAAAGTCTCCCATAGGGCTCAATGGCACTCTGCAGCTCCAACCTGGCCCAAGGAAAGTCTCCCATAGGGCTCAATGGCACTCTGCAGCTCCAACCTGGCCCAAGGAAAGCCTCCCATAGGGCTCAATGGCACTCTGCAGCTCCAACCCGGCCCAAGGAAAGTCTCCCATAGGGCTCAATGGCACTCTGCAGCTCCAACCCGGCCCAAGGAAAGTCTCCCATAGGGCTCAATGGCACTCTGCAGCTCCAACCTGGCCCAAGGAAAGTCTCCCATAGGGCTCAATGGCACTCTGCAGCTCAAACCCGGCCCAAGGAAAGTCTCCCATAGGACTCAATGGCACTCTGCAGCTCCAACCCGGCCCAAGGAAAGTCTCCCATAGGGCTCAATGGCACTCTGCAGCTCCAACCCGGCCCAAGGAAAGCCTCCCATAGGGCTCAATGGCACTCTGCAGCTCCAACCCGGCCCAAGGAAAGTCTCCCATAGGGCTCAATGGCACTCTGCAGCTCCAACCCGGCCCAAGGAAAGCCTCCCATAGGGCTCAATGGCACTCTGCAGCTCCAACCCGGCCCAAGGAAAGTCTCCCATAGGGCTCAATGGCACTCTGCAGCTCCAACCCGGCCCAAGGAAAGCCTCCCATAGGGCTCAATGGCACTCTGCAGCTCCAACCCGGCCCAAGGAAAGCCTCCCATAGGGCTCAATGGCACTCTGCAGCTCCAACCCGGCCCAAGGAAAGTCTCCCATAGGGCTCAATGGCACTCTGCAGCTCCAACCCGGCCCAAGGAAAGTCTCCCATAGGGCTCAATGGCACTCTGCAGCTCCAACCTGGCCCAAGGAAAGTCTCCCATAGGGCTCAATGGCACTCTGCAGCTCCAACCCGGCCCAAGGAAAGTCTCCCATAGGGCTCAATGGCACTCTGCAGCTCCAACCTGGCCCAAGGAAAGTCTCCCATAGGGCTCAATGGCACTCTGCAGCTCCAACCTGGCCCAAGGAAAGTCTCCCATAGGGCTCAATGGCACTCTGCAGCTCCAACCCGGCCCAAGGAAAGTCTCCCATAGGGCTCAATGGCACTCTGCAGCTCCAACCTGGCCCAAGGAAAGTCTCCCATAGGGCTCAATGGCACTCTGCAGCTCCAACCCGGCCCAAGGAAAGCCTCCCATAGGGCTCAATGGCACTCTGCAGCTCCAACCCGGCCCAAGGAAAGCCTCCCATAGGGCTCAATGGCACTCTGCAGCTCCAACCCGGCCCAAGGAAAGTCTCCCATAGGGCTCAATGGCTCTCTGCAGCTCCAACCCGGCCCAAGGAAAGTCTCCCATAGGGCTCAATGGCACTCTGCAGCTCCAACCCGGCCCAAGGAAAGTCTCCCATAGGGCTCAATGGCACTCTGCAGCTCCAACCCGGCCCAAGGAAAGTCTCCCATAGGGCTCAATGGCACTCTGCAGCTCCAACCCGGCCCAAGGAAAGTCTCCCATAGGGCTCAATGGCACTCTGCAGCTCCAACCTGGCCCAAGGAAAGTCTCCCATAGGGCTCAATGGCACTCTGCAGCTCCAACCCGGCCCAAGAAAAGCCATGATACCGAAGCTTGAATGAATCCGAAATGGTCGTATTCTTTGCCAAAAATATGACTTCTTTGTGGAACAAAAACCACAAAAAAGTTGTGTTATTTTAAGGAAATTATCATGGTCATTACGAAAAGTTCTATAAAATAAACAATTGTACTTTCATGAATGGGCCCCTAAGTGTGTTTTAGCAGAGCCAATTCTCAGTATTGTCTATGGCAGGGGATTTTCTGGAGATTAGTAGCCGTGACAAGTAGCTGCTACTAAGTGGCTCTGTGTGTCTGCACCCTTACACCTTCCCAACTCTGTCACTAAGGGCAGAATCTCCCTCTGAAACTCCATAAGGAGAGAGAGTACAATGGCCTCCCATATAAAGGTGCTGATTAGTGAGGGGTGAAAAAAATCACCAGGCATGGATTTGCTTCAAATTTCCTCAGTTCGCCATTGGCGGATTTTTTTGAGAAATGGGCACCGAAATTCACTGCAGAAAAATTCGCAGAGCGCCATAAGAATTGTCTCTCTCATCAAAAGAATTGTCTCATCAAAAGAATTGTCCCTCATCAAAAAAATTGTCTCTCGTGTCGAAAAGAATTGTCTCTCACGTCAAAAGAATTGTCCCTCATCAAAAAAATTGTCTCTCGTGTCGAAAAGAATTGTCTCTCGCGTCAAAAAGAATTGTCTCATGAAAAAATGTCTCTCGCGTCGAAAAGAATTGTCTCTCATCAAAAGAATTGTCACTCGCGTCGAAAAGAATTGTCTCGCATCGAAAACAATTGTCTCATGAAAAAATGTCTCTCGCGTCGAAAAGAATTGTCTCTCATCAAAAGAATTGTCTCTCGTGTCGAAAAGAATTGTCCCTCGCGTCAAAAAGAATTGTCTCATGAAAAAATGTCTCTCGCGTCGAAAAGAATTGTCTCTCATCAAAAGAATTGTCACTCGCGTCGAAAAGAATTGTGTCTCGCGTCGAAAAGAATTGTCTCTCATCAAAAATTGTCTCTCGTGTCAAAAAGAATTGTCTCATCAAAAAAATGTCTCTCGCGTCGAAAAGAATTGTCTGTCATCAAAAGAATTGTCACTCGCGTTGAAAAGAATTGTCTCTCGCATCGAAAAGAATTGTCTCTCATCAAAAAGATTGTCTCTCGTGTCGAAAAGAATTGTCCCTCGCGTCAAAAGAATTGTATTGCGCTATAAAGAATTGTCTCATCAAAAGAATTGTCTCATCAGAAGAATTGTCTCATCAGAAGAATTGTCTCTCATCAAAAGAATTGTCTCTCGCATTGAAAAGAATTGTCTCTCGCGTTAAAAAAGACTGTCTCTCGTTTTTCAGCGAAGCGAAACGGGACAGATTCGCTGATCACTAGTTCTGATCCTCGTTCCTGAAGCGCTTAGCAGCAAATCATTCAATGGCCATAGAGTTAATGCATCTATATGTAGCTCAGTAGTTTTACAATAGCAGACCCCAATTGTTACTTTACAGAACTGTTCTTTTGGGAGATAAACTGCATTAAACGTACAGATTAATGGCCTCTACAATATACACAGAGACTGACACAATATCACATTCCCTCCAGTTTACTCATTTATGGTTTCACAGTCTGTTAGAGGGAATCCTATTTATGCAGCAAGAGACATTAAATCTTGGGGAGATTCTAAATGATTCCGGATGCAGAAAACACAGGCAGAGGGTTCCAGGGGGATGTAGTTCCATCAAGGAACTGGTTAAACATACGATATAAGATGATGATTACCGGCTGCCAAATGGTCAATTTAGATTAAACCGTTAGGACGAAGCAGGTTTCATTAAAGAAAATGTATTTGTGCCCCCAGCGTTTATATAACGAACTGGCTGACAGCGCATCATCTCTCTGACCTTTCAGGGAACGCTTGATGTTTAGTCTCCCATGGGTGCTTAATCCATAAGGTTATGATGAAAGGAGCGGGGAGGCTCCTACAGACTCTCTAATCTGTGAATCTGAG
Organism: Xenopus tropicalis; assembly: GCF_000004195.4. Lineage (NCBI taxonomy): Eukaryota > Metazoa > Chordata > Amphibia > Anura > Pipidae > Xenopus > Xenopus tropicalis. The sequence continues at coordinate 17,813,049 of NC_030682.2, read as the reverse complement.
GGGAAAGGGTGGAATAATGATATCCTAAGCCGTGGCAGCAGAATTGTGGTGAATTGTGTGAAGGGTAGAGAACTTGAGATGTGCTCTGTAACCTCTAGTAAAGAGAGGGTCTTGTTTATAATAGGGTAGAAAGGGGGGGGGGTTGTTTATAATGAGGTCAAAATTAAGTGCTGCTTTGCCATATAGGTGTAATGCTATATCAGCCTCAAAGTGACCTACAATAACCAACTGGGTCCTAATCTGCTGTATTAAACAAATATCTCAATAGCTGCTATGGGCTACTAGCTATGAAGCAACTTGTGATCCTGTTATTGTATTAGCCCCCAAACACTCCCATGAAACTGACTTTGAATAGGATGGGGATAGAACCAACGTGAAGACAGTTTGATTGTCTGCAAAGCTTCGCCAGGGAATTGCAATGACTATGAAATTAATTTTAGAATCTTTAAAGGGGAACTCCGGCTTCCGATCTAAAATTTGTCTAAGAGCCCCATACAACACAGAAACCCCTAATATTTCTATCTCTGTTATCTGTTCCTCTAAAAATTATAACTAAATATCATTTTTATACACTGAAATCCAGCTGCAAAACAGTTCTTCTCTTTCTTCATCATTTGAAATCCTGGCAGGGGAGGAGGGACTAAAACACTGATGTTACAAATTGCATGCAGGAACTGCATAACCCACAATGCAAAGCACTGGGATGTTCCTTTCCTTATTGACATCACGTGTGCAGGGAATTGTGGGATTGGGAGGAGGCAGGCTGAAGGCAGGCTGAGGACAGGCGACTACTCTTACATTTTATTTGAGTCTCAAAGTAGGAACTTTAGGCTTAGGGAACTGGTCCAAACCATATTATTACATTAAAAATCATGAAAAGGCTGCATATTTTTTTAACTGATTTATATTGCAAAGTTGTTTGATATTATGCTTACTTTACTCAAAAAGTTCAAGTTGTGTTTGGGTGGAGTTCCCCTTTAAAATGACACTGGTTTCTATCAGGTTGTAGACTTGAAATATGAAATTTATATTGATATGAAATCCAAACTGGCGCTTCATCTTTATTCTGTACCAGAAGCCGCACCTCCATTATGTTTGGAGTTGGTACAGGAGCCTATTATTGACACCCGGCTATATCTATCAATAGAAAACCCTGAGAAGTCATTAGGCCCATTATTTGGTCCACTGGTTGCAGCTGATAGAAGTGGAAAATTACCTTGATATACAGAATCGTTCAAGCTTCTTCTTCATAATTCTGGTAAGAATTAGATAGCAGTGCGGGAAACTCCAGACTCCAAACTGATGGGAAAATGTAGATCTAAGTTGCTTTGCTCATAGCTGTAGCAGAGGAAGACCAAACCAGTGGATTTATTATGTATGTTTTACATCAGCGATGACCAGCCTGCTTTTACATCAGTGGCCTGGATGTGGGGTCCTCCATTAGCCCTTTATATTGGTCTACTGGACATATTCATATAATGGACAATGCTTCCTCTTGCTTTGCCTCATTAGCTTTTGTGAATGTGTTACTGGCCCAGCAGTTTCAGTGTAAGAAACCATTATACAGGTTTGGGATCCCTTATCCAGAAAAGCCGTTATCCAGAAAGCTCCAAATTACAGAAAGCCTGTCTCCTGTAGACTCCATTTTAGTAAAATAATTCAGAATTTTAAAACTGATTCCCTTTTTCTCTGTAGTAATATAACAGTACCTGTACTTGATCCCAACTAAGATATAATTACCCCTTATTGGGGGCAGAACAGCCCTATTGGGTTTATTTAATGGTTAAATGATTCCCTTTTCTCTGTAATAATAAAACAGTACCTGTACTTGATCCCAACTAAGATATAATTACCCCTTATTGGGGGCAGAACAGCCCTATTGGGTTTATTTAATGGTTAAATGATTCCCTTTTCTCTGTAATAATAAAACAGTACCTGTACTTGATCCCAACTAAGATATAATTACCCCTTAATGGGGGCAGAACAATCCTATTGGGTTTATTTAATGGTTAAATGATTCCCTTTTCTCTGTAATAATAAAACAGTACCTGTACTTGATCCCAACTAAGATATAATTACCCCTTAATGGGGGCAGAACAATCCTATTGGGTTTATTTAATGGTTAAATGATTCCCTTTTCTCTGTAATAATAAAACAGTACCTGTACTTGATCCCAACTAAGATATAATTACCCCTTATTGGGGCAGAACAGCCCTATTGGGTTTATTTAATGGTTAAATGATTCCCTTTTCTCTGTAATAATAAAACAGTACCTGTACTTGATCCCAACTAAGATATAATTACCCCTTATTGGGGCAGAACAGCCCTATTGGGTTTATTTAATGGTTAAATGATTCCCTTTTCTCTGTAATAATAAAACAGTTCCTGTACTTGATCCCAACTAAGATATAATTACCCCTTATTGGGGGCAGAACAGCCCTATTGGGATTATTTAATGGTTAAATGATTCCCTTTTCTCTGTAATAATAAAACAGTACCTGTACTTGATCCCAACTAAGATATAATTACCCCTTAATGGGGGCAGAACAATCCTATTGGGTTTATTTAATGGTTAAATGATTCCCTTTTCTCTGTAATAATAAAACAGTACCTGTACTTGATCCCAACTAAGATATAATTACCCCTTAATGGGGGCAGAACAATCCTATTGGGTTTATTTAATGGTTAAATGATTCCCTTTTCTCTGTAATAATAAAACAGTACCTGTACTTGATCCCAACTAAGATATAATTACCCCTTAATGGGGGCAGAACAATCCTATTGGGTTTATTTAATGGTTAAATGATTCCCTTTTCTCTGTAATAATAAAACAGTACCTGTACTTGATCCCAACTAAGATATAATTACCCCTTATTGGGGGCAGAACAGCCCTATTGGGATTATTTAATGGTTAAATGATTCCCTTTTCTCTGTAATAATAAAACAGTACCTGTACTTGATCCCAACTAAGATATAATTACCCCTTATTGGGGGCAGAACAGCCCTATTGGGTTTATTTAATGGTTAAATGATTCCCTTTTCTCTGTAATAATAAAACAGTACCTGTACTTGATCCCAACTAAGATATAATTACCCCTTATTGGGGGCAGAACAGTCCTATTGGGTTTATTTAATGGTTAAATGATTCCCTTTTCTCTGTAATAATAAAACAGTACCTGTACTTGATCCCAACTAAGATATAATTACCCCTTATTGGGGGCAGAACATCCCTATTGGGTTTATTTAATGGTTAAATGATTCCCTTTTCCCTGTAATAATAAAACAGTACCTGTACTTGATCCCAACTAAGATATAATTACCCCTTATTGGGGGCAGAACAGCCCTATTGGGTTTATTTAATGGTTAAATGATTCCCTTTTCTCTGTAATAATAAAACAGTACCTGTACTTGATCCCAACTAAGATATAATTACCCCTTATTGGGGGCAGAACAGCCCTATTGGGTTTATTTCATGGTTAAATGATTCCCTTTTCTCTGTAATAATAAAACAGTACCTGTACTTGATCCCAACTAAGATATAATTACCCCTTATTGGGGCAGAACAGCCCTATTGGGTTTATTTAATGGTTAAATGATTCCTGTTTCTCTGTAATAATAAAACAGTACCTATACTTGATCCCAACTTATATATATACATTTTTGGATGCAAAACAATCCTATTGGTTTTAATTAATGTTTTATTGAGTTTTCTCGTAGACTTAAGCTATGGAGATCCAAATTACGGAAAGATCCCTTATCCAGAATACCCTTGGTCCAGAGCATTCTGGATAACGGGTTCCTGTACTCTGATTAATCACAACCTTCCTTATTACACTCCATAGCCCTCCTGTATATTATAATCCCATTGGTCCAGAGCTCATGAAGTGACACTATTGGAGATGTGTGAAAAACCCCCAGGTCCCAATGATTCTATATAATAGAAAGTGGCACTATAAATACCGAGCAGATATTACCTTATAATATACAATTTGGTAATTTCCCTATGGGACCAAACTGTAAATTATATCCCTATAAATGGTGCTTAGTGATGCCATCAGTTATAATTGGAACTTAGTGAATTTCTGTCACATGACTCACTAAAACTTGCATATTATAATGAATGAAGTACCCCCTGTTGTAAAATATTAGGATATTAGAAGTCAACTCGGAGCTTTCGGTCATGGAACTCCTTGGGGACTTATAATATCCCTATATTTTACAATAGGGGGTACTTTATTCACTGTATATTTCTACTTTTGCCGCAATAGATAGAATCCCTATTCTTGATATTCTTTGATAATAAAGTAATGAATCCAAGCATAGTATGAGCACATTGAGAAAGGCAACAGTACGGCTTCAAGCTCAAGTCACAGACAAATCCTATGCAATCCTATCCTATCATCTTGGATAATGCTTGTGATAAAGGTTTCTCAATGCGTCATCAAAGCCCAGTATGGTTTATATATGGAACTGGCTGTCAGGTTGCTGTAATGGTGGGAGCTTTAACGGCTCTGCTGAAGGCTTCTGTGAAATGAAATTAATAACAGAACTAGTAGCCCCCACACAATGGCACATTTAAGGGAACCCGTGACTCATTTTTAACCTTATTTCATTTGGAGTTTGCCTTAAACGGATTCTAAATTTGTACTTGTTCTTTTGATTGATATGCTTTCCATCACTATTATTATCTCTGCGGAGCCACAGCGAGACTGTTCTTTCATTCTATAACCCTTTGTGTTACTTTATTCTAAATACCTTGTGTGTTATTATAGTATGGCAATCTAAAGGGTAACTTGGCGTCGCTATACAGGACATGATGATGTGGAAAGCCTGAATTCTTGGCTAGAATCAATCCTCTGTGGGGGGGGGGGGGGGTTGGTTTATAAAATGAAGACAACGACTCTCTATAAGTATTGGAAGGTGCCTGGAAGTCATATGGTCACAGTCTACAAGTTCCTAATCGTAATCATATAATCTCATCCCTATTGTAATTATATTACCCTGTATCTCCCCAGAGACAGTGAGCTCTGCTCTGCCACATTCTTTGCCTTCAAGGGGTGCTAAGACTGGAAGGGTGTCTCGGGGAGGAGGGACCCAGATGGGGGAGGCACCGCTACTAAAACAAAGACCTAATTTCCATAACTTTTTAATTAAAAAAGTCATTTTAAAATGTTTTTGATTTAAATATCTTGATAAATACATTTGTTTGAATCCCCCAACAACAGGTTTATCTGCTAATCTTTTGATTGATAAATCTTCAGGTTCTAAGAACTTAAAAACAAAAACAGTCCTCCCATGGCTGCCCACAAGGGTTAGTCTACGAAGCATTTAGATTACATGGTAGGTGGAAGAATGGAACAAGGTAGGCCAACAGTCCTGGCTCCATGGACACAGCATGATTCATTTCATAGTAATAGCTCTAAAAGTAGCCTGGTCTGGAAGTAACTGGATGTAACCTGATGCAGAAGTAACCTGGACTGAAAATAATCTGATACAGAAGTAGCCTGGTCTGGAAGTAACCTGATATGGAAGTAACCTGATATGGAAGTAACCTGGTCTGGAAGTAACTGGATGTAACCTGATGCAGAAGTAACCTGGTCTGGAAGTAACCTGATATGGAAGTAGCCTGGTCTGGAAGTAACCTGATATGGAAGTAGCCTGGTCTGGAAGTAACCTGATATGGAAGTAGCCTGGTCTGGAAGTAACTGGATGTAACCTGATGCAGAAGTAACCTGGTCTGGAAGTAATCTGATACAGAAGTAACCTGGACTGGAAGTAACCTGATATGGAAGTAACCTGGTCTGGAAGTAACTGGATGTAACCTGATGCAGAAGTAACCTGGTCTGGAAGTAATCTGATACAGAAGTAACCTGGTCTGGAAGTAACCTGATATGGAAGTAGCCTGGTCTGGAAGTAACTGGATGTAACCTGATGCAGAAGTAACCTGGTCTGGAAGTAATCTGATACAGAAGTAACCTGGACTGGAAGTAACCTGATATGGAAGTAACCTGGTCTGGAAGTAACTGGATGTAACCTGATGCAGAAGTAACCTGGTCTGGAAGTAACCTGATATGGAAGTAGCCTGGTCTGGAAGTAACCTGATATGGAAGTAACCTGGTCTGGAAGTAGCCTAGTCTGAAAGTAACCTGATATGGAAGTAGCCTGGTCTGAAAGTAACCTGGTCTGGAAGTAGGCTGGTCTGGAAGTAATCTGATATGGAAGTAGCCTGGTCTGAAAGTAACCTGGTCTGGAAGTAACTGGATGTAACCTGATGCAGAAGTAACCTGGTCTGGAAGTAACCTGATATGGAAGTAGCCTGGTCTGGAAGTAAGATATGGAAGTAACCTGGTCTGAAAGTAACCTGGTCTGGAAGTAGCCTAGTCTGAAAGTAACCTGATATGGAAGTAGCCTGGTCTGGAAGTAACCTGATATGGAAGTAACCTGGTCTGGAAGTAACCTGATATGGAAGTAACCTGGTCTGAAAGTAACCTGGTCTGGAAGTAGCCTAGTCTGAAAGTAACCTGATATGGAAGTAGCCTGGTCTTAAAGTAACCTGGTCTGGAAGTAGCCTGGTCTGGAAGTAACCTGATATGGAAGTAACCTGGTCTGAAAGTAACCTGGTCTGGAAGTAGCCTAGTCTGAAAGTAACCTGATATGGAAGTAGCCTGGTCTGGAAGTAACCTGATATGGAAGTAGCCTGGTCTGGAAGTAACCTGATATGGAAGTAACCTGGTCTGAAAGTAACCTGGTCTGGAAGTAGCCTAGTCTGAAAGTAACCTGATATGGAAGTAGCCTGGTCTGAAAGTAACCTGGTCTGGAAGTAGCCTGGTCTGAAAGTAACCTGATATGGAAGTAGCCTGGTCTGGAAGTAACCTGATATGGAAGTAGCCTGGTCTGGAAGTAACCTCATACAGAAGTAACCTGGTCTGAAAGTAATCTGATATGGATGTAACTTGATATGGAAGTAACCTGATATAGAAGTTACCGGATGTAACCTGATATGGAGGTAACCTGGCCTTGAAGTAACCTGATATGGAAGTAAACTGGTCTGGAAGGAAGTAACCTGATATGGAAGTAAACTGGTCTGGAAGGAAGTAACCTGATATGGAAGTAACCTGATATAGAAGTTACTGGATGTAACCTGATATTGAAGTAACCTGGTATAGTAGTAACCTGATATGGAGGTAACCTGGCCTTGAAGTAACCTGAACAGTAAACTGGTCTGAAAGTAAAGGAAGGAAGTAACCAGATGTGGATGTAACCTGGTCTGGAAGTAATCTCTTCTAGAAGTAACTGGAAGTAACCTGATATGGAAGTAGCCTTGTCTGGATGTAACCTAATATGAAGGTAACTGGAAGTAATCTGATCTGGAAGTAACCTGATATTAAGGTAACCTGGTCTGGAAGGAACCTGATATGGAAGTAATCTGATATGGAAGTAACCTTGTCTGGAAATAGCCTGATATGGAAGTAACTGGTAGTAACCTGATATGGAAGTACCCCGGTCTGGAAATAGCCTGATATGGAAGTAATTGGAAGTAACCTGATATGGAAGTACCCCGGTCTGGAAATAGCCTGATATGGAAGTAATTGGAAGTAACCTGATATGGAAGTAACTCGGTTTTGTACACAGCTTTATAGTTAAATGATTTCCTTTTGCTATTATGAACATTCTTTTTATTTTTCAAAAATTGTGTTTAGGGCTAAACGCTTTTTCCTACATCTTTTTGTGCTTATAGGGTACCTTCCTACAAAAAACTATTTTTGATTATTGATCTTCCCTATAAAAATATTTTCCCATGACAACATCACAGAAATAGTGTTGAGCTCACAGATGCCGAATCATAGTTTGCCCTGGTAATATGGGGCGGGGCATTACTGTGTGGGGGCCAGGTGTGATTGGCTGGCTCTGTCTGTGCGGCGCTTGGGGAAGGAAACAAAAGAACATAGTGTAGCACTCACAGAGGAGATATTAACTGCGAGGGGCTCAGGCATCAGCTAAAGTGATGTGCTACTTACAGGCACAAATTAAAATACAATAGAACATACTGAGATGATTTAAGGGATGCATTAAAAGATTATGCAAAATAAATGGATTATTCTTAAAATGTTACAATGAGGAAAATGTAAAGATTGGATTATGATGACATTTGGAGCGACATCTCAATGGCAAAATGAGAAAAAGAATGGATGTAATTAAGTCATATTTAACTGTTGTTGATGCAGAGAAATGGGATGAGCGCAGGTAAGTACTCAGCTAACTGCAGTGTTACAGAGACATCGCTGATCCAAAGAACCTTAATAACTGCTACAGAGCTCAGGGTACATTGCAATGAGGATTTATTCTTCTATAACAATGTAACGTGGCAGTATCTGAGGTATGTTCTTTTGGGGTGGCCATAAAGGGACCATATAGGCTGCCCTCCTATGGATCCACTATCCTGATCCCGATCAGCAGAACAATGGGAAGGGAGCAAGATAGCAGCTCCCAGTAGGTATCAGAATAGCACTCAATAGTAAGAAATCCAAGTCCGGCTTGGGACTCCTCCAGTTACATGGGAGTAGGAGAAACAACAGGTTAACTGAAAGTAGTTCTAATGTGTAGCTCTGGCTCCTTCTGAAAGCTCAGACTCAGGCACACTTTACTGCTGCGCTGCAAGTTGGAGTGATATCCCCCCCTCCCAGCAGCCGATCAGCAGAACAATGGGAAGGGAGCAAGATAGCAGCTCCCAGTAGGTATCAGAATAGCACTCAATAGTAAGAAATCCAAGTCCGGCTTGGGACTCCTCCAGTTACATGGGAGTAGGAGAAACAATAGGTTAGCTGAAAGCAGTTCTAATGTGTAGCACTGGCTGAAAGCTCAGACTCAGGCACAATGCACTGAGATGGCGCCTACACACCAATATTACAGCTACAAATACATTTGTTGGTTCAAGAATAAAAGTTTAAATGGCAGAGGGAATTATTTGCTATGTAATTTAGAAATTAAAAGTACCCCATAAAAATAATGACAGAAACCATTTAAATTGGACCCTAGCAACCAGATAGCTGGAGAGCTGCTGTACAAAAAGCAAAATAATTTGAAAACTGCAGGTAATAAAAAACAAGAACCAATTGCAAATAGTTTCAGAACAGCACTCTGTACATCATACTAAAAGTTAATTAAAGGAAAACTACACCCCCAGAATGAATACGTAACTAACAGATCGTTTATAGTTAGGCGACCTATTAAAGAATCTTACCAAACTGGAATATATATATCAGTAAATATTGTCCTTTTACATCCTTTCCCTTGAGCCGCCATTTAGTGATGGGCTGTGTGCTCCCTCAGAGATCAGCTGACAAGAAGTGATGCAGCTCTAACTGTAACAGGAAGTAGTGTGGGAGCAAAAGGCAGAACTCTGTCCATTCATTGGCTGATGGGGCCTAGCATGTATGTGTGCCTTGGCTTGTTTGTGTGCGCTGTGAATCCTATGATCCCATATGAGCTGTTTATGCAATATATTTATATAGAGACCTACATTGTTTGGGGTATAGTTTTCCTTTAAAAGGTGAACAACCCCTTTAATATTTTCATAGAAGTAAACACATATTTCAGCAACTGTCATGTGTGACTACAATGCAAAAGTCAATTAAATCCTGGCACATACAGTCTTTCTCTGATAAAACTTGATGTTCTAATGCTTGAACCATCCGCCAGGTACCAGTAATTCTGCAAGACAGATGTACGGCTATAAGCGTTCTACGGTTAGTTGAGCGCAATTAATCCATATTTATCTACAGATGAGACTGGATTGAGCACCGCGCAGTGTTAGAACTTTCCCACAATGACACCTGTGCCGGGAGAGAGGCAGATTCAGTGCTTCATGGGCGGAACAGTGAACAGTGAGTTTTCCTTAAATTAACTTTTAATATGATGTAGACATTGATATTCTGAGTCAATTTGCAATTGGTCTGGTTTTTTTTTTTATTTTTGATGGTTTTCCAGTTATTCATTTTTTGTTCAGCAGCTCTCCATTTGGTATTTTAGCAGCTCTGTGGTTGCTAGGGTCTTGTTTACCCTAGCAACCAGGCAGCAGTTTAAACGAGAGATAGGAATATGAATAGGAGAGGGCCTGCATAAAAAGATAAATAATAAGGATGCACCAAACCCACTTTTTTGGGTTCAGCTGAACCCCCGAACCCACTCTGAAGGATTCGGCCGAATCCTGAACCAAATCCGAATTCTTATTATCATATGTTAATTAGGATCGTAAAGGGTTAAAAATTGCCGAACTCAAAAAAGTGCTCGCTGTGCGTGGCAAATTTTTTTTTTCACCTGACTATTTAACCCTTTCCAAATGCTCATTAGCATATGCTAATTAGGATTTGGTTCGACCGGAACCGCTGATTCGACCAAAACCGAATCCTAAAAAAAAAGCCAGGATTTGGCCAAATCCCGAACCAAATCCGGGATAAAATAATAAATAATAAAAAGTAACAAGAACAGTAAAATTGTAGTCTCACAAAGGAATAGATTTTGGCTGCCGGGGTCGGCGACCCCCATTTGAAAGCTGGAAGGAGGCAGAAGAGGAAGGAAAATAATATAAAAAATGTAAAAAATAAATGATGAAAACCAATTGCAAAGATGCTAGGAATAGGGCATTCTGTAACTTACTAAAAATTAACTAAAAGGGGAACCTCCTCTTTAAAGGTGGCATCATGATTGGTCGAGACAGGGAGCAAATTGTTGTGGTTTTTAACTTTGTAACCTGCTCTGCATTTAGTGCCAATAGGTGCAGATGTACAGGGATAGGCCAAGCTGACCGGGCGCCCTAGGCAACCCGTTCGGCCACTTCACTCCTGCACCTATTATTATTATTAACATTTATTTATAAAGCGCCAACATATCCCGCAGCGCTGTACAATAAGTGGGTTACATACATTGGACATACAGAGTAACATATAAAGCAATACATAACCGATACAAGAGGTGAAGGGAGCCCTGCCCAACAGAGCTTACAATCTACAAGGAGACATACAGAGTAACATATAAAGCAACCAATAACCGATACAAGAGGGGAAGAGAGCCCTGCCCAAAAGAGCTTACAATCTACAAGGAGACATACAAAGTAACATATAAAGCAATCAATAACCGATACAAGAGGGGAAGAGAGCCCTGCCCAAAAGAGCTTACAATCTACAAGGAGACATACAGAGTAACATATAAAGCAACCAATAACCGATACAAGAGGGGAAGAGAGCCCTGCCCAAAAGAGCTTACAATCTACAAGGAGACATACAAAGTAACATATAAAGCAATCAATAACCGATACAAGAGGGGAAGAGAGCCCTGCCCAAAAGAGCTTACAATCTACAAGGAGACATACAAAGTAACATATAAAGCAATCAATAACCGATACAAGAGGGGAAGAGAGCCCTGCCCAAAAGAGCTTACAATCTACAAGGAGACATACAAAGTAACATATAAAGCAATCAATAACCGATACAAGAGGGGAAGAGAGCCCTGCCCAAAAGAGCTTACAATCTACAAGGAGACATACAAAGTAACATATAAAGCAATCAATAACCGATACAAGAGGGGAAGGGAGCCCTGCCCAAAAGAGCTTACAATCTACAAGGAGACATACAAAGTAACATATAAAGCAATCAATAACCGATACAAGAGGGGAAGAGAGCCCTGCCCAAAAGAGCTTACAATCTACAAGGAGACATACAGAGTAACATATAAAGCAATCAGTAACCGATACAAGCAGGGTCGGACTGGGCCGCCGGGACACCGGGAAAAATCCCGGTGGGCCCCAGCGGCCCAGTCCGACCCTTGCCGGCGCTCCCCCTACTGACTGTTCCTCCCCGACGCATTCAATTTATATGCGCTCGGGGAGGACGTCAGGCAGGTGCCCTGCGGGGGGGGGGGGTTAGGGGGGCCCCTGGGGGGGGGTTAGGGGCGGGAACCTTTTTCAGGTTAACTTTTATTATGTTATAGAATGGCTTTCTTAGCAAGTTTTGAATTGATCTTCCTTTTTTATTTTTTTATAGTTTCTGAATTATTTTCCTTCCTCTTCTGCCTCTTTCCAGCTTTCAAATGGGGGTCACTGACCCCGGCAGCCCATACACTATTGCTCTGTGAGGCTACAATTTTATTATTATTGTTACTTTTTATGACTTATCTTTCTATTTAGGCCCTCCTCTTTTCATATTTCTATCTCTCTTTCATACCACTGCTTGGTTGCTAAGTTAAATCAGACCTTAGCAACCGGCAGATCTCCAAACTGCAGAGCTGCTGAATAAAAAGCTAAATAGGTCACAAGCTGCAAATAATAGAGAGTGAAGACCAATTGCAAATTGCCATTAGTAAAAGTGCCCCTAAGACTGCAGCAGGTCCTCTATACTCCTGGGTCTGCCGGCAGCCACTGGGTCTGCTGCCATTATTATCATTATTACACAAGAGTTGGATTTGACACAAGAACGAGGCATTTATTTGCAGTATTTTCCTCTGTGCGGTAACTAAGTGACTGATACACTTGTGTGACCAGGAATAACGCTGCCTTATTAAATGTACCTCCTGGTTAATTTGTATTTGAATAAATAAAACTAGAATTTTTTTCTTGAGCATTGAGGTTAGTTACACAGTGTTCCATAGTATTTGTGCTTTTTTTTATATATAATCTGTTGAGGTTTCTTGTTGAAATACACATCACTCAGCGGCGCGGAGCGCACAGGGATCAGTTGTGTTTTGCTTGGCATTCTTATAGCGTGCTGTGAGTGTGAGCAGAGAATGAGCCGCTCGCTGTCATGTTGTCTTCTCATATTTGTATTGAAACAATATAGTGACCTTTAAAGGACACAGACACAGATATAGAATGGAAAGCACAAGTAGTAACAAATATTGCTCTATATACCTCCAGGCAACTAAAGGGGCATGGATGCTGCATGACTGTAGCACTGGTAATAAAAAAAACATCTTTCACAAGATGCAATATAGCAACAATCCCTAGCAATAACATGTGGAAGTGCCTCTGCGATGGGGATCTTTATTGGGCTATTGAGATATGTTACGTTAGCCGTGGCTGTTACTGTTAAAGCCCTTGTTATTATTACGCCTTCATTTTATAGCACCCATATTCCTTAGAAACCAATTAACTGACCAGAGGGTTTTGGACGGTGGGGTGAAACCAGAGTATTCATAGAAGGACAGTTGTAAGGAAATAGCCTATAACTCTGGAGCCCTCTATATGGTTATTAGGGACCTACCTGTCTGAGGGTTTTGGACGGTGGGGTGAAACCAGAGCATTCATAGAAGGACAGTTGTAAGGATATAGCCTATAACTCTGGTGCCCTCTATATGGTTATTAGGGACCTACCTGTCTGAGGGTTTTGGGCAGTGAGGTGAAACCAGAGCATTCATAGAAGGACAGTTGTAAGGATATAGCCTATAACTCTGGTGCCCTCTATATGGTTATTAGGGACCTACCTGTCTGAGGGTTTTGGGCAGTGAGGTGAAACCAGAGCATTCATAGAAGGACAGTTGTAAGGATATAGCCTATAACTCTGGTGCCCTCTATATGGTTATTAGGGACCTACCTGTCTGAGGGTTTTGGACGGTGGGGTGAAACCAGAGCATTCATAGAAGGACAGTTGTAAGGATATAGCCTATAACTCTGGAGCCCTCTATATGGTTATTAGGGACCTACCTGTCTGAGGGTTTTGGATGGTGGGGTGAAACCAGAGCATTCATAGAGGGACAGTTGTAAGGAAATAGAATACAACTCTGGAGCCCTCTATATGGTTATTAGGGACCTACCTGCTTGAGGGTTTTAGTTGGTGGGGGTGAAACCAGAGCATTCATAGGACAGTTGTAAGGAAATAGCCTATAACTCTGGAGCCCTCTATATGGTTATTAGGGACCTACCTGCCTGAGGGTTTTGGACGGTGGGGGTGAAACCAGAACATTCATAGAAAGGCAGTTGTAAGGATATAGCTTATAACTCTGGTGTCTTCTATATGGTTGTTAGGGACCTACCTGCCTGAGGGTTTTGGACAGTGAGGTGAAACCAGAGCATTCATAGAAGGACAGTTGTAAGGATATAGCCTATAACTCTATAAGGTTATAAGGGCCCTACCTGCCAGAGTGAGTGTTTCTATAAGGGTGAAAATAATTAGGAAGTAACAGTAACAGTAACACTACTATAATTTATATAATAAGCTGCTGTGTAGCCATGGGGGCAGCCATTCAAGTTGGAAAAAAGGAGAAAAGGCACAGGTTACATAGCAGATAACAGATAAACTCTGTAGAATACAATAGTGTTTTATCTGTTATCTGCTATGTGCCTGTGCCTTTTCTCCTTTGAATGGCTGCCTCCATGGCTACATAGCAGCTTATTTATATAAATTATAGTAGACTTTCTAAAGTAAACACACAACTTTTACCAGTGCAGGGCAGCAGCACATTATATTTTAGTTACTTTTATACACTTTCATTTTTTGGTGTTACTGTTCCTTTAAGGAAGCTCAGTTACATGATGTAAGATAATGTCTTGTAGAGCAGAAAGTGGCTAATCAGGCAAGCAGGATCCCTCAGCCCCACCTCAATAAAGCTGGGGTTCTCTCTCTACTGGAATGTCCAAAAGGAACATTTGTGCAGAGCCAAGATGGATAGGTCCTAGAAATCAACCCCACACATTTTAGATACTGATATTTAAGTATTAGATCTTTCACCTACTTCAGTTCATTTAACTATACAGTAAGGATGAAACATGTGGAGCAGTGATCCCCAACCGGTGGCTCAGGGGCAACATGTTGCTCCCCAACCCCTTGGATGTTGCTCCCAGTGGCCTTAAAGCAGGTCCTTATTTTTGAATTTCTGGTTAGAAGGCAAGCTGTGATTGAATAAAAACCCAGTGTGATTGCCAAACAGAGCCTTCTATAGGCTGCCAGTCAACATAGGGGCTATCAAATAGCCAATTACAGCTCATTGGCACCTCCAGGAACTTTTTTAATGCTTGTGTTGCTCCTCAATACTTTTTCCATTTGATTGTGGCTCACAGGTATAAAAGGTTGGGGATCCCTGATGTAGAGGAACCATTTCTTCTTAAACCACATTTTTCAGGAATGGCTTATTGTTGAACAGCACGTTGCCAGTATCCTTCAAAATCCCCATGGCCCCACTTTTGCTTGTTTTTATATATTTTTCTGGTTTATCATAAAGGGGCTTGTAGTTACACTTACACAATTTGCTCCACATCTACCCATAAAAACAGTCAGTAAGCATTTACTGAATTGTCATTTGAAAGCAAACGTCTGATTGGTTGCTGTGGGTTATTAGATTGGATTCCAATTGCCTCTGCCCAAACATATTAAAGAAGACTGAGAATGGCATGTTTTTGATTTCCCATCGAGACAACCGGAACTGCTATTTTCAGCATTTTTAGTGAAATGGCAAAGTGCAGAGTTGCTGCTAATCAGTGCCATAAAGGGCTAAAAATCAATACCCAATATAAACATTTACTTTCTAATGGAAGTTACCTGTACACGGTTCTTTTATTACAATATAGCAGCGTATTCCCATAAAAGCATTCCGTGAAATGTGTTTTCTTTCGTGACATTTAGGAAGAAAAAGGGGGAAAAAAAAACCCTAGGTTCCACCTAGAAAACAATCAGCCCTTGATGTACACTGACTGTGATAGTAATCCACTGAAATAATAGTTTCTCGCTCCTCCTGCTGAGATTCAAACAATAAATTGCTCCTGCAAGATAAAGACGCATTTAGGCTGAAATTATAGTTTGCAAGCTGCTCTGTAATTGCGGTATGAGACATCTACTTTGGTTGCTCCGGAGTCATTGATTCTTGGTATAATGTATACTGTGCCTTGAAATAAAGTTTCCTCAGGTCTGCAAGAAGCAACGGTAGAAACTAAAATAGGAATAAAGATGGACAAACACTTAAGGTTTCAGAAAGTTCCGACGAGATGATCTTGGCCACCCACGGGGGGAAGGTTGGATTTGTACACCATTTTGGGTACACAGAAAGCCTGTGGAGATTATTCCACAACTGTTCCATTCATGGTTATATGGTATTGGGCCCACTGGATTTTCCACTGGGGCTTTAAAGCTCCCTGCTTTCTCACTAGAGCCTCTGAGCTAAGGGTGCAACATGGTCTTACTACTCAGTCACATTGTTTGCTGGGGGACTTTATTTTAATTGCATCACAGACTCAAAGTCATTAGACAGTGTAGGACTCACGTACAATGAGGGGCCTTGATGTGGCATGTGAGCTTACATATTTTGGCCAAAATGTGGTACTAACTGAGCGCTGGCAATCTTTCTCTTTCTTTTTGTGTACAAACAATGGCTTTTTATTATTTACAGCAACTGGTCAACTCCAAAATATGGGTTAGACCAGGGGTACCCAGACTTTGTCACCCTGTGATCTACTCTTGCCACCTGGCCTCCATCGTGAGATCTACTTTAATAAAAAATAGTTGATGTTTAATACCTAAATACACATAGCAATATATATATAAATGCAGTGTCAAATTCACATTTAATGCCCACGTAACATTATACAAGTGTCAACACAGCAGTCAAAAGCTCTGCTATGTTGGGGAAAAAAGAAGTGGTGGGATGTCATCCCGCCTTGTGGTCTACCAAAAACTTTAAAGTGATCTACTAGTAGACCGCGATTTATCTCTTGGCCACCCCTGGGTTAGACCTTTTCTGTGTTTCGTGTACAAATTGTAGCCAAATATTGCTTCTAGCTGCTATGTAGCCTTTAAAAGCTCCCTGCTTTCTCACTAGAGCCTCTGAGCTAAAGGTCCCCATACACGGGCCGATAGAAGCTGCCGATATCGGTCCCTTGGACCAACTCGGCAGCTTATCGGCCCGTGTAGGGGCAGAAACGAGCGGACTGGCCGACCGATATCTGGCCTGAAATTGGCCAGATATCGATCGGCCAGCTTAGAAAATCCCGTCGGATCAGGGACTGCATCGGCTCGTTGATGCGGTCCCCGAACCGACTGCCATTGCCGCATGCAGAATTCGATCGTTTGGCCCCAGGGCCAAACGATCGAATTCACCGACATGCCCCCCCGATATCGCCACCCGTAGGTGGGGATATCGGGTGAAGATCCGCTCGCTTGGCGACATCGCCAAGCGAGCGGATCTGCCCGTGTAGGGCCAGCTTTAGGGTAAGTGCAACAGGGTCTTACTACTCAGTCACATTGTTTCCTGGGGGACTTGATTTTAATTGCATCACAGACTTAGAAGTGTAGGACTCACAAACAATGAGGGGCCTTGACATGGCATGTGAGTTTATATATATTTTCCATCCTGCCTTGTAGGGGATCATGTGGGCCTACTAATACCTCTATGAATAAACAAGTGTTTACCCCTATGATCAAATGTTTCCCTAGGATTGCCACCCATCTAGTTTTGGCCAGCACAACCCAGTTTTTGGATTTCAATTTTCCTAATTTGGAAAACCGGGCAGGATGTGTGTCCAGTTGCCCATAACAGGTCCCATACCTGTACATATTTTTGAAGAAATGCCTGTTGACAGTACCAGGTATCATTTTCTGACTACAGAGCAGAGAGTAACCAGAGTAACTTAGACACGTTGGGGCAGATTTACTAAAATTTACTAGGATTTACTAAGATTTTACTTAAATTTCTCATATCTTTGTTTTTAAAATCTCCCCTAAACTCATTTCCATGAATGTCTGGCATTTCCAAAATATCATAACTGAAAAAGTCTGCTAGGAAAAATGGTCGCATAAAGTGCAACTTTTTCAAATTGTCGGGCCAAAAACTAAATTTTTCCGAATTGTTGCAAAAAAAAAAAAAAAATTTGACGAGTGAGGAAAAGGTCACAGTTGCGTCAAAAAAAGTCACAGTCACGTCAAAATAGTCGTACAGTCATGAATTTAACACAGTTACACAGCAAATTTTTCAGCGAATCAAAACGTCCCGTATTTACCATCTGATAAATAAGCTTCTAAAATCCCATAGGAATGAACAGAACGTGGGTGAGATTTTAAGTATTAAGCTCTAAACTCACATTTGGATAAATCAGCCCCTAAATCTTTTAAATTGCGACTTTTTGTCCCACAACATTTAGTGGCAGATTTATCAGAATGCAGGGGCGATTCTGGACATATCGCCGCCTGAGGCGGCTCCTGGATGCCGCAACCCCCCCCCCCCCCCGCTCCCCAGCGCTTACCTTCTGAGCGCAGGAGCGGGTCCGGGGGCGGTGAGATCGCTAGTGCAGAGAGCGCAATTGCGCTCTCTGCACTAGAAGAGCCGGATTTACCGGAAATTCGGCTCTTAAAGTTACCAGGAGCGGCTTTTTGCCTCCCCTGGTAACTGGGGCGCTTCTGCCACCTGAGGCGAGTTTCTCAACTCGCCTAATGGCAGAAGCGCCCCTGTCAGAATGGGAGTTTAGAGCTTAATGCATAAAAATTCACCCACGTTCTATTCATTCCTATGGGATTTTAGAAGCATATTTATCAATGGGTGAAACTCACCATTTGATAAATACACTTCTACAAATCCCATAAGAATGAATAAAATGTGGGTGAGTTTTTACTTATTAAAGGAACAGTAACACCAAAAAATGAAAGTGTATAAAAGTAACTGAAATATAATGTGCTGCTGCCCTGCACTGGTAAAAGTTGTGTGTTTACTTCAGAAAGTCTACTATAATTTATATAAATAAGCTGCTATGTAGCCATGGGGGCAGCCATTCAAAGGAGAAAAGGCACAGGCACATAGCAGATAACAGATAAAACACTATTGTATTCTACAGAGCTTATCTGTTATCTGCTATGTAACCTGTGCCTTTTCTCCTTTTCTCCAGCTTGAATGGCTGCCCCCGGGGCTACACAGCAGCTTATTATATAAATTATAGTAGTGTTACTGTAGCAAACACACCAGTTTTACCAGTGCAGGGCAACAGTGCATTATATTTTTATTACTTTAAAGCTCTTTCATTTTTTTAGAGTTACTGTTCCTTTAAGCTCTAAACTTGCATTCTGATAAATCTGCCCCATAGCACCAAAAATCCGAATCGGAAAAAAAAACAACGGTTAGTAAATGGCCCCCATAGGGAATGTAGGGAGTGAATGCTAAACAGTCGCCACATCTTACCAGAACCACAACTTTTAAAAAGTTGATGTCACAGTGTCACCCTAATGATGCCCCCCCCCCCCTCCGTAAGCGATAATGGGGCCCCTTCTGCCAAATGCTTAATGGGTTTCTAATATATTCTCCTATCGTTTATCAAGATATTACCGTTCAATTGTCATTTGTTTTACTCTTTTCTACATGAAATCAGCTAAATGCTTAGAATTGGCAGGCAGGTAATTTGACATAACACATCCTTGAGCAGTGATTGCAACACACTCTTATGATCCGGCAGAGATTGCTTCTGTTTGTCAGCGCCGAACAACATTTGCATGACATTTAAGAGCAAAACTAATAATTCAACTTAATCAACCTTTACACGCGAGCGCTACACGAGGGGAGGGGGGCCTAGACAGAAGGAAAAACACATCTGCTCCTCACTCTGCTTCACCCCTTTATGCCTCCTCAGATTATATCCAAAGCTCGGAGTTTCCCCATTATTGTGGCGATGTAATATTGCGGCAAAGCGAGTAACACATCTACGAAAATGAAAATTTTCCTCCCGAGAAACATTTTTAATATGTGCTCTGTTCTCGGAATCTAATTACAATAAAGAGTAAATTGCTTAGTGTTATTAAAATGTTACACTACACAAAATAACCATTTAATTGTCTCTTTTGGGTGCTGGGAGAGGCAGCCTTCCCCCCAGTGTACTCTGCTGGCCATTTATTTCTTTATTTCTTGTTAAAGTAAAAAGTAATTTGGTTCAATTATATCTGCCATTGTATTTTTCTTTAATAGAATTTGTATTGTATAAAAGTGCTGAGTCTGTATTGTTTCGCTGAGAGTAACTATAGGGCAGTGTATCCCATATACTACATTCAATTAATATTACAAATCACCAAGGAGTTTGGTGACCATATTCATATAGAGCGAGTAGTCATTTTAGACATATTGGACAGAATATTTATTAGTACAGGTACAGGACCCCTTATGCGGAAACCCATTATCCAGAAAGTTCAGAATTACAGAAAGACCATCTCCCATAGACTCCATTGTAATCAAATAGCTCGCATTTTTAAAAATGATGACAGTACCTGTACTTGATCCCAACTAAGATATAATTACCCCTTATTGGGGCAGAACAGCCCTATTGGGTTTATTTAATGGTTAAATGATTCCCTTTTCTCTGTAATAATAAAACAGTACCTGTACTTGATCCCAACTAAGATATAATTACCCCTTATTGGGGGCAGAACAGCCCTGTTGGGTTTATTTAATGGTTAAATGATTCCCCTTTCTCTGTAATAATAAAACAGTACCTGTACTTGATCCCAACTAAGATATAATTACCCCTTATGGGGGCAGAACAGTCCTATTGGGTTTATTTAATGGTTAAATGATTCCCTTTTCTCTGTAATAATAAAACAGTACCTGTACTTGATCCCAACTAAGATATAATTACCCCTTATTGGGGGCAGAACAGCCATATTGGGTTTATTTAATGGTTAAATGATTCCCTTTTCTCTGTAATAATAAAACAGTACCTGTACTTGATCCCAACTAAGATATAATTACCCCTTATTGGGGGCAGAACAGCCCTATTGGGTTTATTTAATGGTTAAATGATTCCCTTTTCTCTGTAATAATAAAACAGTACCTGTACTTGATCCCAACTAAGATATAATTACCCCTTATTGGGGGCAGAACAGTCCTATTGGGTTTATTTAATGGTTAAATGATTCCCTTTTCTCTGTAATAATAAAACAGTACCTGTACTTGATCCCAACTAAGATATAATTACCCCTTATTGGGGGCAGAACAGTCCTATTGGGTTTATTTAATAGTTAAATGATTCCCTTTTCTCTGTAAACTTGATCCCAACTAAGATATAATTACCCCTTATTGGGGGCAGAACAGCCATATTGGGTTTATTTAATGGTTAAATGATTCCCTTTTCTCTGTAATAATAAAACAGTACCTGTACTTGATCCCAACTAAGATATAATTAATTCTTATTGGGGGCAGAACAGTCCTATTGGGTTTATTTAATAGTTAAATGATTCCCTTTTCTCTGTAAACTTGATCCCAACTAAGATATAATTACCCCTTATTGGGGGCAGAACAGCCATATTGGGTTTATTTAATGGTTAAATGATTCCCTTTTCTCTGTAATAATAAAACAGTACCTGTACTTGATCCCAACTAAGATATAATTACCCCTTATTGGGGGCAGAACAGCCCTATTGGGTTTATTTAATGGTTAAATGATTCCCTTTTCTCTGTAATAATAAAACAGTACCTGTACTTGATCCCAACTAAGATATAATTAATCCTTATTGAAGGCAAAACAATCCTATTGGGTTTAATTACTGTTTAAATAATTTTTTTTGTAGACTTAAGGGAGGAGATCCAAATTACAGAAAGATCCCTTATCCGAAAAACCCCAGGTCCCGAGCCTTCTGTATAACGGGTCCCATACCTGTAATAAAAGATTGTGTTTTAAAGCTAAAGGGGCCATATTCCTGACTAAGCGCTGTCTGGTTGCTAGGGTAAATTGGGCCCTAGCAATCAGATAGCTGCTGAAATTCCAAGCTGGAGAGCTGCTGAACAAAAAAGCTTAATAATTTAAAAGAAAAATTAGTTTTTATGTAGTAAGATCTCAACTCCCATTTCGATAAATCTGCCCCTTAGAAACAATTGGTTTTTGCCCTCTGGGCCCCCTGGCATAAATGGTCTGGGCAGAACTGAAAATGCCCCCTACACTAATACAATTCTTCCCACATCATCTGGGGGTGGAAATTGCAGTTCAGCAGGCCGGTCACTCCTTATTTACACCATATAATTTAATTCTATAGATAAAAAGCGGGCAGACACACGTGCGTTCTGATTATTTCCCAGCTCTCGGTGCCACTGGCAGATAAATAGACGGCACGCGTTCCGCAATGGATTGCAGGATCAAACATTTTGCTGTGTTTGCCTGAGGCTGGAATGGAAATGAAAAATGTATTTATCTTAAATTAACACTTAAGATTCAGCAAACAAGCGACTTATTTAACAGATCAGTTAATAGATACAAATATAATTTGTCCGGCAATGAGACTGATGGAATCCCGAGATCTATATGGTAAAGCCAATGGCCCGTTTTTTCAATTCTGCTGAATAACAAGCAATGATGTGTTTCTTCAGGGCATTAATGGATCCCATGTATTATATAGACAGAAACAAGAGGTCCCCTATACTCGCTCATTATTTTATGGGGCCCATTCATGAAACCACAAATGTTGGGTGGTTAAAAGCACGATTGGAAAAAATTTGGAGCAACCACGATAATTTCTGATGTTCGAAAATGTCACGAAAACCTTTCTGGCTTTGAACCTTCAGTGCATGATTTTGGAAGCCTCCCATACGGCTCAATGGCACTCTGCAGCTCCAACCCGGCCCAAGGAAAGCCTCCCATAGGGCTCAATGGCACTCTGCAGCTCCAACCCGGCCCAAGGAAAGCCTCCCATAGGGCTCAATGGCACTCTGCAGCTCCAACCTGGCCCAAGGAAAGCCTCCCATAGGGCTCAATGGCACTCTGCAGCTCCAACCCGGCCCAAGGAAAGTCTCCCATAGGGCTCAATGGCACTCTGCAGCTCCAACCTGGCCCAAGGAAAGTCTCCCATAGGGCTCAATGGCACTCTGCAGCTCCAACCCGGCCCAAGGAAAGTCTCCCATAGGGCTCAATGGCACTCTGCAGCTCCAACCTGGCCCAAGGAAAGTCTCCCATAGGGCTCAATGGCACTCTGCAGCTCCAACCTGGCCCAAGGAAAGTCTCCCATAGGGCTCAATGGCACTCTGCAGCTCCAACCTGGCCCAAGGAAAGTCTCCCATAGGGCTCAATGGCACTCTGCAGCTCCAACCCGGCCCAAGGAAAGTCTCCCATAGGGCTCAATGGCACTCTGCAGCTCCAACCCGGCCCAAGGAAAGTCTCCCATAGGGCTCAATGGCACTCTGCAGCTCCAACCCGGCCCAAGGAAAGTCTCCCATAGGGCTCAATGGCACTCTGCAGCTCCAACCCGGCCCAAGGAAAGTCTCCCATAGGGCTCAATGGCACTCTGCAGCTCCAACCCGGCCCAAGGAAAGTCTCCCATAGGGCTCAATGGCACTCTGCAGCTCCAACCCGGCCCAAGGAAAGTCTCCCATAGGGCTCAATGGCACTCTGCAGCTCCAACCCGGCCCAAGGAAAGTCTCCCATAGGGCTCAATGGCACTCTGCAGCTCCAACCCGGCCCAAGGAAAGTCACCATACCGAAGCTTTAATGAATTCTGAAATGGTCTTAGTCTTTACGAAAAATACAACTTTTTCGTGGAAGTTAACAGAAACCACGAAAAAGTCATGCAATTTTAACAATATTATCATGGTCATTATGAAAATTAGAAAAAATACAATTGGGCCCCAATGTGTTCTCAACTTCGAAAAAGTCTAAACTGAAAAAGTTGCAGAAAATTTTCACACAAAAAAGCAGTGTAAAAAAGAAGGGTGCTCCAGGGACTTGTATAGTTTTAGCTGGCGAATTGTTGGATTTGTACTTTTTTTAATTGAATTAAATTTCAAATGCCATCAAAAATCTGAAACCTTTATATTTTCGAGGCAAAAGAAGGATCTTTTAGAAAAAGGAAAGGGACATCTGCCATTGACTTCTATGTGATCTCGGCAAGTTTTAGTTGGCGAATTGTCGGATTTGGAAGCATAATAAATGTGAAAAAAAATTTTTTTCTGTGACTTTTAGCGCCAAAAAAAAACCAAATTCAATGGTTAGTAAATGGCCCCCATATAGTATGAGAACAAGGACAACAATGACTGTACAGGGAGTCAAACATGTTCTTGTTGAATTGGTCTTAGTGCGGAAACAATAGGAACAGATACAGCCATCAGTAGGAGTCAGTGAAGTCAGCAGAACCTTTATAGAAAGCCAAGGCAGCAATGCAACAGGGATGTTATTAAGCAATTATCTCTTACAACTTCTGGCTGAAAAGTATCGCAACCTCCACAGCTTTTTCTGAGAACAAATTAGGGGTTATTTATTGTGGGTTATTTATTGTGACCCTGAATTCAATTGCTCGGCGCACCCCTTACTTAACAAGTTGTGCCAGTGGGTATTCGGGGATACAGAGCTGCTGAATACAGACTGTGCTCATGGGGGGCCCAGGTCTCTGCACTCTGGTTTTGGACACAAATGATTATATTATTTTCCAGTTCTTCAAGGGCTTGCACCCTGGTGTCCCTTAGAGCACTAGCACCCAGGGGCTTTCTAAATGTCCCCTAATGATTTGGGGATCCTTTTCTCACATCGAATTTGGAAAGAGTTGGTGGAGGAAAGAATGTGGTTATGATGAGTGAGGAATAACCAAGTGAATTTAAGGGACTTAAGAAACCTAGGGGGCCTATTCATTAAAATACGATGGGACCATTTACAAAAAAATTGTAAGTCATATTTTTTGCAATGGCTACGAACATTTCAGAATTCATTCAAGCTTTGGTATCGTGACTTCCTTTTGGCCAGGTTGGAGCTGCAGAGTGCCATTGAGCCCTATGGGAGGCTTTCCTTGGGCCGGGTTGGAGCTGCAGAGTGCCATTGAGCCCTATGGGAGACTTTCCTTGGGCCCGGTTGGAGCTGCAGAGTGCCATTGAGCCCTATGGGAGGCTTTCCTTGGGCCGGGTTGGAGCTGCAGAGTGCCATTGAGCCCTATGGGAGACTTTCCTTGGGCCGGGTTGGAGCTGCAGAGTGCCATTGAGCCCTATGGGAGACTTTCCTTGGGCCGGGTTGGAGCTGCAGAGTGCCATTGAGCCCTATGGGAGGCTTTCCTTGGGCCAGGTTGGAGCTGCAGAGTGCCATTGAGCCCTATGGGAGACTTTCCTTGGGCAAGGTTGGAGCTGCAGAGTGCCATTGAGCCCTATGGGAGACTTTCCTTGGGCCGGGTTGGAGCTGCAGAGTGCCATTGAGCCCTATGGGAGACTTTCCTTGGGCCAGGTTGGAGCTGCAGAGTGCCATTGAGCCCTATGGGAGACTTGCCTTGGGCCAGGTTGGAGCTGCAGAGTGCCATTGAGCCCTATGGGAGACTTCCCTTGGGCCGGGTTGGAGCTGCAGAGTGCCATTGAGCCCTATGGGAGACTTTCCTTGGGCCGGGTTGGAGCTGCAGAGTGCCATTGAGCCCTATGGGAGACTTTCCTTGGGCCGGGTTGGAGCTGCAGAGTGCCATTGAGCCCTATGGGAGACTTTCCTTGGGCCGGGTTGGAGCTGCAGAGTGCCATTGAGCCCTATGGGAGACTTTCCTTGGGCCGGGTTGGAGCTGCAGAGTGCCATTGAGCCCTATGGGAGACTTTCCTTGGGCCGGGTTGGAGCTGCAGAGTGCCATTGAGCCCTATGGGAGACTTTCCTTGGGCCGGGTTGGAGCTGCAGAGTGCCATTGAGCCCTATGGGAGACTTTCCTTGGGCCGGGTTGGAGCTGCAGAGTGCCATTGAGCCCTATGGGAGACTTTCCTTGGGCCGGGTTGGAGCTGCAGAGTGCCATTGAGCCCTATGGGAGACTTTCCTTGGGCCGGGTTGGAGCTGCAGAGTGCCATTGAGCCCTATGGGAGACTTTCCTTGGGCCGGGTTGGAGCTGCAGAGTGCCATTGAGCCCTATGGGAGACTTTCCTTGGGCCAGGTTGGAGCTGCAGAGTGCCATTGAGCCCTATGGGAGGCTTCCAAAATCATACATTGAAGTTTCAAAGCCAGAAAGGTTTTCGCTCAGTTTACAGTCATTTGGATATGAAAATTTTGTGCCTTTTGCAACCACAATATTTTCGTACGACCAAGAAAAGAATTTTTGCACAATTTTCGGACATCAGAAATTATCGTGGTTACTCCGAATTTTTTCCAAACGTGCTTTTAACCAGCGAAAATTCATGTTTTCATGAATAGGCCCCTAAGACTTAAGGGAGTGAGCTAGACATGGCAGGTCAATAGTGTGCAGAGGCGACCCAAGCCAACCGGGAGCCCTAGGCAACCCGAGCAGCTACCTCACCTCCCATGGTGATGTCATAGGGTGGGAGAACACAAGGTGATGAGGGCTGGTGGGGGGATAGGAACCCAGACTATCAAAATGACTGGCACTTGGATGTCACTGAGGAACACTCGGCACATCAGCCTATAGGGATGGGCACTTTCTGGATCTTCTCTTTAGCAAAAATCTGTCTCTTTCTGCTTTTAATGTCACCTCTTCCTACTTTCCGATCGTCATCATCGTCATTTTTTGTCTCTTACTCTACTACTTCACAGACTCCTTTCCCCAATGTTTTAATTCAGAATAATCAGACAATCAGAGCTGGAACTAGGGGTAGGCAGAAGGTACCTAGTGCCCCCTCCACCACCGTTGTGCCCAGGGGCGTAAATACAGATGAAGCAGACCCTGTGGTTGCGGGGGGGGGCGCAGGAGTGTAGAGGGCCCGGTAACTAATGAGCAATTTCAATATATCTTGGAAGAACAGGTCCAAATATCAGTGTTTTTGTACCCTAAATTGAACTTGCAGTGGGGCCCAGTAACATCTAGTTACGCCACTGGTTGTACCCTAGCCAGGTGCCTCTTCTGCCTACCCCTAGTCCCAGCTCTAAATGTCTGAATATTCTGAATTTAAACATTGGGGGAAGAAGTCGGTAAAGTAGTAGAGTAAGAGACAAAAAATGATGATTGGAAAGTAGGAAGAGGTGACTAGTGATGGGCGAAATATTTCGCCAGGCATGGATTTGCTGTGATGTTCCGCATTTCGCCATTGACGGATTGTTTCGCGGAACGGATGAAAAAATTAGCCGTGGAAAAATTCGTTGCACGTCCAAAAATTGTCACCGGCATCAAAAAAGAATAGCCACGGGCGACAAAATAATAGCCGCGGGTGACAAAATAATAGCTGCGCAACAAAATAATAGCCGCGGGCGACAAAAGAATAGTCATGGGCGACAATTTTTTTGCCGCAGGACATTTTTGCCGTTTCGCGAATCTTTTGAAAGATCGCAAATTTTACGGCGAAGCGAAACGGAACAGATTCGACCATCACTAGAGGTGACAATAAAAGCAGAAAGAGACAGATTTTTGCTAGAGAGAAGATCCAGAAAGTGCCCATCCCTATAGGCTGAGCGTTCCTCAGGGACCTCCCAGTGCCAGCTTCTCCCATAGGCAGCACATTGCTGATTCAAAAGAATGGAAAATGGCAATGGGCCAGGAAGGTGCTTTTAGTCCCATGGTTCTCCAAGAGAAGATGGCCCTGACCATTTGAGCATCTGATGTTACTAATACATTACAAATCAGTTTATTCTGCCCCCTTGTGTTACCATCACAATATTCACCTTTGTCACAACTTGAAATAGCAATTGTGTTACTGTAAGTGCCCGGCCGCTGATTGTGAATCGGGTTCTGTACTTGATTGCGCAGAAAGGTTTCCTCGCAATTATTGGGTTTGTATTTCGCAGTTTGCCAACCTCTGCTCCTCTGCGCCGCTGCTTAAAAGATTTACCATTATTGGCACTTTATTTATACAACATGCATTATGTATCGGGTAAGAAAACAAATTATTTATTCTAAGTGGAGTGGAGAGCAAAATCATGAATCATTCAAACTTTATACTGTGCAAAGATCAAACAGAACTATAAGAATTCTCCGGGCAACTAAGTTGTTCCTAGTCTGCTGCTTCTCTAAATATACGTATATTAGCAATGAGCGACTTTCTTCTCCAAGTATGGATTCGCGGTGAAATTCTGCATTCCCTCATTGGCAAAAATTTGCCGCAAAAAAGATGTGAGGAAAAACACTGAAAAAAAAAAAAGAATCCCAGAAGCAGTAACCCAAAGTAACCAATAAGACACTTTCTTTTAAATAGGTGGCCAGTAAATGCTACCTGCTCATTGGTTGCTATAGTTGATAAGAAATGGAGCAAACTTTGCTCCTCATTTTACATAACCCCAAAAGTGTAATAAACAGTGCACATTGCACCCAAGTAGTAGAACCTTTTACTGCCTTACCCTCTTGGTGTTGTCTTCATAGGGCAACACTCCTACTGCCTGGTGAAGAATTTGATTGAAGAGATTTTTCCGCCAATGAGAAAGCTATTAATAATAACCATAAAGACTCATTTGCGACCGCAAGTGCAGTAAGTAAGGTGCATTTTTTGAGTTCAATTGGCATGTTTTTACCCACAATTTTCTAAAATTTCTGCATCATTGTGGACATCAACTGGTGATTCTCTTAATGCAATTGCACTACACCAGTGATCCCCAACCAGTGGCTTGGAGGCAACATGTTCTCCATGAACTTTTATGATGCTTGTGTTGCTCCCCAAGTCTTTTTATATTTGACTGTGGCTCATGAGTAAGAAAGGTTGGGGACCCCTGCACTACACCTACCTCAGTTGCATTTGCTATAATTTACAGAGTTTAGCCTTCTATCTATGTGCTGTGCCTATTGATGCAGGGCACCCTGATGGTACCACCTGGTCCAGCTTCAGGGTTCCCCAGATTCCATAGGCTCAACAGTGCCCAATTTGGAACAGAAAGCAAGAAGGTGTGAGTGGCACCAAGAGCAACTATACGGCAGTGCAAAGAGCGCATTTTGATTCAAGTACCTTTAATAAAAGTGGTGCTATGCGACACTTACTGTGGGGAAAAGCGCAAGTTGGCCACTGCATTGTGGACATAAATTAGCCCTGAGGTGTATGTTGAAGACAAACACAGTGAAAAGAGAGCTTTGGTTCCCTAGGATCAAAAGTGTAACTGTGTTTGCCATACTCCCACCACAGTTCATTAGAGGAATATACACCTCCATGAATGGGCAGACTGCCAGAGGAGTAAGATACCCCTAAATTGGGCGGGCCAGTTGGAAAAGCTTTAAAAGGATCAGTAGCATCGTGTGGTTGGTATCACTGATGGACCTTTAAGTTAACTTTAGCGAAATGACATATCAGACATATTGAACAGCAGTGTTCTGTATATCATGGGTTCCTGTGAAAATGGGAGACACACCCAGTCCCCCCTGACCTGCGAAGAGAAGTGTCCCGGTGCAACCCCTCCCCTGATTAAAGCCCCTGGGGTGCCATCGTCCTTACCCCATAGCTGAAGCTCCTGCAGCGAGACGCTGGCAAAGCCTCTAATCACGGGAGCTTCTTGCGAAACGCGCCGCTTCTGCTGCAACAATTACGTTAAATGGGTCGAAATGATGATATTGTGGTATTATTATCATATTGTCAGTTCTGCAGATGTGAAGAATTAGAGGCTGCGTGAGAAAGAGTTGCCTGTCGACAGTACAGCTTGTCCCAACAATAATCAGCGCAATTTGCATCTTGTGTATTTTACTTTGTGTTTCTCCTGTGGGAAATAGAGGAGCAGAACCAACCCTGGTGCTTGGCTTTATCCATTAGGGATGCTGTTAGCTGCCTGTCTACTCACTTACCTCTCTCTCTCTCTCTCACTCTCTGTCTCCCTCTCACTCTCTCTCTCAGGGCCGCTGCTGGCCAAATGGGTGCCCTAAGCAAAAATTTACTTTTGTGCCCCCTCCCCCAAATATTACGGAAGTAAAAATAAAATAATAAAAAAAAACACCTACTATAGGGGCCCCACACACAGTGCCCCCAATTGCCCCCATAGATAATGCCCACATAGTAAGTGCCCCCAATAGCCCCTATAGACAATGCCCCCATAGTAAGTGCCCCCAATAGCCCCTATAGACAATGCCCCCATAGTAAGTGCCCCCAATAGCCCCTATAGACAATGCCCCATAGTAAGTGCCCCCAATAGCCCCCATAGACAATGCCCCCATAGTAAGTGCCCCCAATAGCCCCCATAGACAATGCCCCCATAGTAAGTGCCCCCAATAGCCCCCATAGACAATGCCCCCATAGTAAGTGCCCCCAATAGCCCCCATAGACAATTCCCCCATAGTAAGTGCCCCCAATAGCCCCTATAGACAATGCCCCCATAGTAAGTGCCCCCAATAGCCCCCATAGACAATGCCCCCATAGTAAGTGCCCCCAATAGCCCCCATAGACAATGCCCCCATAGTAAGTGCCCCCAATAGCCCCCATAGACAATGCCCCCATAGTAAGTGTCTCCTATAGCCCCCATAGACAATGCCCCCATAGTAAGTGCCCCCAATTGCCCCCATAGATTGATTGAACTATCCGGGACAGCGGGATGCGCTATAAAAACCGGCGGGACAGTGTTGGGGGGTATGTTATAATATATAAAAATGGGTTTTTTTTGGAGCAGCTGGGATGGTGTGCGTCAAATATTCGGTGTGCGTCAAAAAAAGGCATAGTCGCGACAAAAAAGACACGGGCACCAAAAAAATATTGCGCGACAAATGCATTTTGCAGATTTTTCTCCGTTTCCCACATTTTTCTCGTCGTTTCGCGAATTTTATGGAGAAGCGAAACGGGACAGATTTGCTTATCACTATGTCCTATTCCTTGCAATTGGTCTTCATTATTTATTCGTTATAATTTTTTCATGATTTGCCTTCTTCGCCTGCGCCTTTTTCCACTTTTGCTAACCAAATAACTATTGCTCTGTGAGCCTACAATTTAATTGTTATTGTTGCTTTTTATTCCTTATTTAGTCCCTCTTCTATTCATATTCTATATCTATATCTATCCATATTCTAGTCTCTCATTTATACCACTGCCTGGTTACTTAGGTAAACGAGACCCTAGCAACCAGATAGCTGCTGAAATTCCAAACTGGCGAGTGTAAAGTTAAATAACTGAAAAAGTACAAAAAAAGATAAAATGGAAACCAAATGCAAATTGTCTTAGAATAGCACTGTCTGTATCATATTAAAGGTTAATTTCAAGGTTAATCACCATTCACCTTGACAATTTGCAATTGGTCTTCTTTTTTTATTATTTGTGGTTTTTGTATTATTTAGCTTTTTGTTCAGCAGCTCTGTAGTGTGGCATTTCTGCAGGTATCTGGTTGCTAGGGTTCATATTGCCTTAGCAACCAGTCAGTGGTTTGATTGCGAGAGTGAAATATGAATAGGAAAGGGCCTGGATAGAAAAATAAGTAATAGAAAGTAACAATAAAATTGTAGCTTCACAGAGCAATAGTTTTTTGGCTGCCGGGGGTCAGTGACCCCCATTTAAAAGTTGGAAATAGTCAGAAGAAGAAGGCACATAATTCAAAAAGTATGAAAAAAATAATGACGACCAATTGAAAAGTTGCTTGCAATTTGTCGTTCTATAACATACTAAATGTTACTAAAAGGTAGACTGCCCCATTAACCTTATTTGGCACCAGAGCTCTCTAACTTGCCCCCGCAACCTATATGCAGGATTATCTTTCTCAGCTTTCCTTATGAGAAGGACATTGGTAGCTCCCTATTCAATGACAAACAGCAGCTTTTCTGTGTATGAATTAAAATGATGTTCTGTAGCCGTCTTTGTACTCGCTCTGCTTGTGTCTATTGTTGTCTCTAAGTAACATATGAAATTCCTCATCCAGTTGGCAAATACGAGGGGATGCGGAGAACGTACTGTATGATACCTTGTACTGGAACACGATGTGTTTACAGAGTAATTGGTGGCAGCAAATGAATCTGAAGAAGGAGCCCAAGACACGTTACAGCTTCTTCCCATGGATCAATGTGTCAGTTCCGTACAAGCCTGCTCCATCCCTTTCTGCTATTACTGTGCAAAAAGAGCCAATAAAGATTTACCTTCTCTAATATAAACTACTTGCTTTACGTACAGAACAAGTACAGACCGACGTTGGGGATAATAAGGGCACCCAGTCCTCATAACAATGGAATACTTATGCATTTTGAATTATAGGTGGCCATATACATTATAGGAATACTGTCATGGGAAAACATGTTTTCTTTCAAAACCCATCAGTTAATAGAGCTGCTCCAGCAGAATCCTGCATTGGAATCTGTTTTTCACAAACACAAACAGATTTTTTTATATATAATTTTGAAATGTCACATGGGGCTAGCCGTATTCTTCATTTCCCAGGGTGCCATGTACCTGTGCTCTGATAAACGTTGCAAAATGATGAAAATGACGCACGTCAAAAAAATTGTCGCCCGCGGCTATTATTTTGTTGCACAGTGAATTTTTCTGTGCCGAATTTGTTCATCCGTTTCGGGAAACAATCGGCCAATGGCAAAACGCAGGAATTCGCCGCGAATCCATGCCTGGAGAAACATTTCGCCCATCACTACTCAGGAGTTTGTGTGAGTTTCTAAAAACAAAACAATATGACTGCCCCTAAGAGTATAGTATTCTCTAGTAGTTTCTTGCCAAAGAACGTTGCGCTGTGGATACAATATCAATTGCTGTTGATCTGGGTGGAACGTAGTCGCCCTGAGGAGAGAAGCACAGAGTTTCCAGTGTTTCTCATCTTCTGGTTCAAAAGAAGCATCATAGAAACGCCTTGAACTTCATGGACCTTCCTCTCTTTCTCCGTCTTCTCAACTACGTAACCTCTTTTGTATTGAAGTATGTTTGGTGCTAATATTAACATCAAATGCAGCCCGACTATCTTTAGGGGACAGATACTTTCTGCGAGGTTTTCATAGAGAAATACGGCTTCTTCCCGATAAACTGAGAAAAGGGAAAAACGAGTCAAATGCGTTCAAGGACAAGCGCGGCTTTTAGATACGGATCTAAAAATACAAATGGAGGGCTGCCTCCAGAAAAGAACCTATAACATGTTTCTCCAAATACCTGGAGGTTTCAGCAGTGCTCTATATTCAGTGTTCTTTGAGGGACAACTGCAGACTATGTTGTTTCTTTCTCACCGTGTGCATTTTACAACCTCCCAAGACATAGGAACTATTTGGTACAGTAACCCTTGCCAAAAATGAGTATATTAAAGGACATGTAAACCCTACATTTTCCTACCATGTATGTACAGGGGCGTTTTTGGCCCCTGAGCCCCCCCCCCCGGCGCTTACCTTTACAGCACCGGAGGGGATCCAGTGGGGACCACATCTCTTAACCTTCAAAGCCCCCCATTCCTCTGCTCCTCACTACATCTCTTCCCTTGTGTCTCCGTACGTTCCTGGCCGACTCCTTCGTTCCACGCAGAGCAATCGTTTGGTTGCGCCCCCCACTACTACTGCTGTTTCCCGCCTTAAACCCTTCTGCCTTGCTGCCCCTCACATTGGGAATGCCCTCCCTGATTTCCTCCGGAGAGAATCCTCCCCCAGTCTTTTTAAAAATAAACTAAAAGACTACCTTTTGGAGCACTCACCCAGCACCTGATCTGGGAACTGGCACTTATATTGTAATGTCACCCACTGTGACCTACAGCACTTATATTTGCCTATTTGTGTCTGTAAGTTACCCCTCCCATCTAGATTGTAAGCTCTACGGGGCAGGGACCTCCTTCCTCTTGTGTCTTTGACTCTTAACTTATTGCAACTGTAACTGTATCTTGTATTTATTTGTATTTATTGTTATACTGTGTATTTATCTATTATTATCTTAATAACCCCCTGTTTGTATTAATGTATTCTACTGTACAGCGCTGGGTACATAAGTAGCGCTTTATAAATAAAAATATACATACATACATACATACATACATCGCTAGTATAGAGAGCGCAATTGCACCCTCTACACTAGCAGAGCCGAATTTCCATTTTAAAAAAAAACATTTGGGGGCACTGTCGCCTGAGGTGAGTTTCTCAACTCCCCTCATGATAGCAGCGCCCCTGTGTATTTACATCTCCCCCTCCAAATGGCACCATTTGTACTCCATATATCCCTTCGGTTTGACAGCACTGTCACATATTTCTAAAACAAATAGCAGCTTTCACCTATTAGCCATTTTCCCTCTGGTATCATCATTGGCATTTACATCTGAAAACAGCACAAGTGCATTATAAAGTCCATGCAATGAAGAATGCAGGCTTACACAGGCAGAATGTCCCCTATAATGGTTAATCTGAGATCAGGAGAGGGTGTTCAGAGAAACAAAACACGTTTCTACAGCAAAGTGCACAGCTAGAATGAGAAACCAGCAGTGCCACCTCTTCATTGGCTGCTAGACTGGAGGGTGTGTTTATTAACCTGCATTAAGAAGAACTGAGCATGCTCAGTAGCCAGCAGCCATAGTAAATTCCTAAGGGAGGGGGCCAAGTGGATTAGAGAAGGAGAAGAAATCCTAAGGCTAAGGGGATGCTGCAGCCTTGCTATTAACCTTTGAACCTTTGAGTGGCAGGTATTTTAAGATTTCTAAGAGGCTGTTCAATGATTACATTTTTCTGTAGGGGGTTTACAAGTCCCTTTAAGCCAAAAATACAGCAGAGCAGCCCTCCTTTTGCCCTGTGAAAAAGTATTATTATGAAGGTCACAAAAGGCCTTTGGGAAAATTATTTTTTCACATCATAGACTCCTACTGAGGGTATACCTGTATATGCTGTGCCCCCACCAGCAATTGGGCTAAATATGGCGGTTGATGAGCACCAACTTTTTAGAGAACAAAGGTCACTCAGACATCAGAAGGAGCTTCCAGTAAAACTGAGCATCTCTGCAATGGTATGAAGAAAAGGGGATTATAAGTAATCAGATCCAGGGGTCATTGGCCATAAGCCTGAGTTTTATAGTTCCTTGAGCACAGCCTTTTGCCAAAAGTCATAGGACAGCAGAATTGCAGAATGGGTCTTTTGCCATAAAGCAAGGGGCAGGCCTTGACTATTTGGTAGCACAACCTATGGAATTCTATCAAATAAATGTAAATTCTGGCATTCCGCCATTTTCTCTTGCCTAGACTGCTAAAGAACTACAGATAATTCATTCTTCTCCCTTGGTTACTGTTTCCGCATTCAGATACAAGGCTGACAGATGAAAACCCTGTGAGCTCTCTTGTGGAGACCCTTTCCATAGCATAGTCTTAATTGGCTAACCCTGAAGATACTCCATATCTGCTCATACAACAGTCGTGGTTATGCTTTTATTTAATACTTAATACTGTAAAGGAAGAAGATGTTTATTTAGTATCTGCTAGCCATACAGGCACTTTATAAGGCTGATCATTTTGGAGCAGCACCACCCACTTTCACCAGTACCAAGGCTCAGGGCTAAGTTGGGTTTCAGTATTATCACTTCAGAAAAGGGAGTTCTTGGCAGACCCATAAAACACTTTTGTACAGTAGTTTTAAAGCTTGTGTTGCAACTTTCTTTACTGCTTCCTGATCACAATTTTCCGCATAAAGCATTTCTAAACCTAAAGGCTTATTGGGAACCCAACCCACTAAGGACCCTCCCCTGCCAATCAATACACGGGTACATCTGTGCCTTATTAACCTGGTACTGTGCAATCCAGACCATCCAGTAGGCACTTACATAACGGCAGTGGAGCAGTTAACTTTTTCTTCTCTTCCGAGTCCTCCATAAATCTTCCAGATTTTGAGTTCTCATGAACCATATTAGGCACAAAGAGCCCAGGAAAGCCTTTTTTTTTCTTCCATTTAAATAATTTATACATTCTAATTAGTTGATTTGCAGAGGAGTGGAGTAATACTTCAGGGACCAGAATCCTCAGAACAAAATCTTCATTCAGCGGTGTCTTCCTCATTAGACAGTAAAAAAAGATCCCTCCACAAATAGTCTTATTTCAGGCTTGAGAGAATTATTAATCCTTCCATTTTTCTTCCCGACAAAGATTGTTCTAGTCACTGATACAAAACAGGACTGACCAACCTCCTGCACTTACTGTATCTACTGTGGGATCTTGGAGTTCCTGAACCATATTTCAATACTTGGAGTTGACCAACTGTTACCAGATCTTCCCAATATGTTTTTAATGCCCAGGAGATGAGAAAGAAAAGTTAGGGAACCCTAGAAGCCCTTTTTTAATTCACACACATCGAAATAATTTGACCCTTTCTCATTCCATATGGCCTTTGCTGGGCACAAGTGAGGGAAAGGGACAAAAAGAAGCTTCTATGTACTTATCCTTAGTGGTCATGGGCAAAATGTTTCTGATTGATGCATGCAAAGCTTATTGTATGTGGCAGAGGATCAACCAAGGAAGCAAGGACCCTGGGGTTATATTTGAGCCTGGGATCACCTTGTTCTTGTTCTGAATCACCAGGTTCTAGATCAGCAATCCCCAACCTGTGGCTCGGGGGCAACATGTTACTCACCAACCCCTTGGATGTTGCTCTCAGTGCCCCCAAACCAGGTAGTTATTTTTGAATTCCTGACTTGGGGGCAAGTTTTGGTTGAATAAAAACAAGATTTCCTACCAAATAAAGCCCCTGTAAGCTGATAGTGTGCATAGAGGCTGCCTAATAGCCAATCACAGCCCTTATTTGGCTCCTCCATGAACTTTTATGGTGCTTGTGTTGCTCCCCAAGTCTTTTTACAATTGACTGTGGCTCATGAGTAAGAAAGGTTGGGGATCTCTGTTCTAGATTGTGTGCCCTCTGTTTACTCATACTCCCTTCATGGCAGAATGTGCCCCTGCCCTTTATACTGAATATACTAATTTTTGTAATTACTTTTAATGGGAAAGATAAAACTCTGTGGACCCATGGGGCCCCTGCACCTTGCTATAAGAGAGTCCAAATTTATGTTGGTTACTTAAAGCTGTGCAAACATGGAAATACAGAATGATAACAGTAAGACTGGCAATACATGTGGCTCGCTACTTTCTGTTGTTTCCAAGCATTAAGGTATGGTTGGAGCTGCACAAAGTAAAGTGAAGCACCCAGAGGACTTGCCTAACTTAGATGCGGAACAACCCCTACCACCCATACTTCTACAGACCCAGTGCAATAGACGGACTATACCCTACACAGAGTAGGACTTAATCCCTATTTCCTTTTAAAGGAAGAATCCAATGTGCCAAATATTCCCTAACTGGTTAAGGGCCCTGGACATCTTTGTGCCATTTGTACAATAAAACCTTCTAGAAGTGAGCAATGCAAGGCAAAAAGCCTTTGCACCATTGTATAAAGGTTATAAAGTCCATGGGGCTGACTCAAGTAGGTGCAATTGCTCTATCGACGCTGTTTTAGTAGGTTCAGCTCTGTGTGGCGCCTAGGCTTTAATATTGATGTGCCTTTAAGGCAACGATTCACCCATTTCATGGTGATTTTAGGCTTGCTATTGTGTTAACTGCTCAGTATAAAAATAGCAGGTGCCATTGATGTTGCTAATAGCATTTTAGGTTTCATACACTGATAACATATCCCTTGCTAGTGTCTTTTTCCATGACAAAAGTCCCATTATGTCATGGCGGCACCAATTACAGCCAATGGGCGAGTGCTTCATCTGCACAATAATGACTGACTGCTGAAATATTCTCATCCTCCTTTTTTTGTACAGGAAGCAATAGACCCTTATTTCTGACCTTCTCCGTAGTCTATTCATCCCATTTGTAAGAGATTAGTGGAGCAGAAAGGCACAGAGCATTCAATGACGATCTATATTAACGCATTGGGTAAAAGTTTTTTTTATTTTCTTGCTAATTCACAGAGAGGAGAATCAGTCCCTCCAACTGAAATGTCAGTGTGCTGAATATTCTCTGAGCCATTAATGGGTGAGATCTGCTCGTCCCAAACTGCAGAAGGAATTCATAATGGGCTGAAAATACATGTAGGGTGTGTGTGTTACCTGCAAAGTGTCTTCTGGGAAGGTTCCTGCTCCTGCATTGCCCTTATATTAAGAGAAAACCTGCTAAGGTAGATGGGTTGGAGCTGAAGTAGGGGCCCCCGGTGCTTCAGGCTTGTTATTCAGGGATGTCCAACCTGCAACCCTCAGCTTCGGTTGCCTTCACACTGGACTCTCCTGGTGTATTCACTTAACAAATGTGACACCCAATTTAATTTGCTCTTTTTGCTTCTATTAAGATTTTTACTCCCCTGCTATTCTGGGGTAGCGCCCCAGAATCTTGAGATTGTACTTTATCAACAGGAAGACTACGGTTGGTCATTGCTGAGTTTAGTTCCTATTACACAACGTAAAAGTACATTAGAGGGGATTATAGGCAGATAGGGGGTGTTCTTTTATTCCCATAAAAACAATCAACGCACCAGAGGCCCCCCCTTTAGATTAGAGGAACGGAGCTTCCATTTGAAGCAGCGTAGGGGGTTCCTCACGGTGAGGGCAGTAAGGTTGGGGAATGCCCTTCCTAGTGATGGGGTAATGGCAGATTCTGTTAGTGCCTATAAGAGGGGCCTGGATGAGTTCTTGAACAAGCAGAATATCCAAGGCTATTGTGATACTAATATCTACAGTTAGTACTAGTGGTTGTATATATAGTGTATGTATGTGAGTGTATAGATTGGTAGGTGTGGGTTGTGTGTGCTGGGTTTACTTGGATGGGTTGAACTTGATGGACTCTGGTCTTTTTTCAACCCTATGTAACTATGTAACTATAAACTTTGGTTGGAACCTTCTTGCAGCAACAGCCTTACCTGCCCCCACTCAATAGTAATATGACTTGCTCCATTTGTAGTAGAATTGTGACTTTACCACTGCTCCTGTTTTTGTCCAAAAGGCAAAAATAAGTCCTCATATATTTGTAACTGTCAGAAAACCAGTGGGCAGTTCATAATGTCACGACCATGGGGAGAATCAGGGGCCACTTGAAGCAGTGTTTGAACCAAGGAGGAGAGACAAACAGAAACTTGATTAACACATGGGTAGGTACAAGGCAAGGCTGAAGGTAGGCACTATCACAGGTGGGGAAAAGTCCAAGGTTCAGAACATCAGGTGAACATTGTATCAAGTCCAGAGTCCAGGCAAAGGTTTAGGACAGACATCCAAGGGTCAGTACTAGGATCAGATCAGGAGCAATGGTAACAGAAGATACCATGGGCAAAGTGACCAGCAGGAAGGTAACAGCCATTGGTGTGAGTGGGGCTTTCAAGGGGTTCAGAACTGGGGGCAGTGTCAGACTGGTCCCCCAGGATACCAGGAAAACTCCCGGTGGGCCCAGGTGTCTATGGGCCCTCCTGCCCCTGACCATTTGGCCTGTTTCATGTTCATTCCCTATTTCTCAATGGGAACAAAGAGGAGAAATAGATGGAAGAATAGATGCTAGCATGTAAATAAAAGAGACTAGGAGAATAAAGTGGTTGAGTGAGTAAAGGAGGAAAAATAGTTTGGTAAGTGGGCCTAGGGTCTAAGGTTTTCTGGTGGGCCCTGGGGTCCCAGTCCGACACTGACTGGGGGCATGCTCTAATCATCATGCATGTGCAAGCCAGTAGTGGCTTCATGGTGTGTACGTATAAACACAATGGGCCTGATTCACTAAAGTGCGATTTAATGTGCGCTATTTATAGCGTGCGTTAAAATTTTTACCGCATCTTCATTTTGCCGATTTTTCGCACGATTCACTATAAGCATACTTTTTTACGCGCGATATTGCATGCCTTATTTAACTCGCGAAGACTATTTCAATGCGGTATTTGCTGGTACATGCATGAAAAAATCCGCCGCAAAAAAATTCAACGCACGTCCAAAAAATCGCTGCGAATCCATGCCTGGCGAAACATTTCATCACTTGTAGCCAAATAGAAATAGTCGCGCAAATGAACGCATGCCATGTTAGCCATACACGCCAATACTTGCAGAAAATGACTGTATTAAAAATGACCATTTCCCTGCAAACTGGCGGCTGCGTCACTCTAGGGGAAACACATACTTGAATAAATAACACTGTAAGTCCATATTTTATTGCAAAAAATCATTTACTGTACTTTTGTATAATTTTTCGCCTGCCTGTAGTAGGTGTTAATTTTCGCATAGCCGAATGCGATATTTAGCGCGCAAAAGTTATAGTGAATCATGCGATCATATTCTTTTCAGCACGGAAATGAACGTATGCGGTAAAACTAGCGCGAGAAATACCGCATGCGAAAATGCGACTTATCGCATGTGGTAATGCTGTAGTGAATCGCGCGCTAATTGTCGCGTCTTTTTTACCGCAAAAAAGCGTGCGATAAACTTTAGTGAATGAGGCCCAATGTATCTCATCAACATCAAACACCCAAGATCAGGAACAATGGTAACAGGAGCCCCTACCATGAGCAGAGTGACCACCAGAAACTGGCAATAGCCCAATGGAGCAGTGGTTTGTGCAGCTTCAGGGAGCACATTAACATCACAACAGAGGCCCAAGTCAGCAGTAGATACAAAATGACGCAACCGCCAATGATCCAATGCAGCTTAATGTTGTCAGCGGCCCAATCAGAGGCGCAATGTTACAGTAATTCTAACCAACCAATAAGTGCTCTGTGCTAATTGGTAGCTATTGGAGCAAAGTTTGCACCATTATCCTCATGGTGTTTGCTCATTTTTCTATGGTTCTCTATAAACTGTAGGGCTTATTTAGTATCAGTATCCCACTTACATTCATTATTCGGCCTGCAGTGGAGCAAAGCTAATTGCTCATTGATTGCTATGGGTTTCAGCACTTGGGCAAGTGTGTCCCTATATACAGGAAAAAAACACTTAAGTACAGAAATATGATATCAGCTAAGATGTTTCATAGGTTACATTTACATTGAAATAATTTGCAATTAAGCACCATTTTCCTTCAGCTGCAATTACACGCTTATCAACCATAGTTTTCCCTTTGCCAGCGGAACCGGCAATAAACTGCACAAAAGGGGAAAAGTCAGGAAATAATTATTTTTAGCAAAACAAAATAAACCTCGCCGGCTTGACCTTAGCCGCCGGAATAATGGCTGTTTGATCACTCGCAAAAGATTCCTCTTTCCAACGCTTAAGACAATAAAATGAATTTCAAGGTGACAGCATCTGGAAGATCAAAAGAAACCGCACTTCAATCACCGAGACGCTCTCGACTCATTATACGCAATCATATTGTGTTATTAATAATCTGAGCGTGGAGGCTGACATTTTCCTTGTTCCGTCCCATGATGCATTGTGGACACGTCTGCCATTTACTTCATCATTTTCATCAGTGTCATCCTTGGGGTGACCTCCCTGACCCAGAAATCTTATACTGTCATTCACAGTAAGCGAATTCATCAACACAAGCGGCCGATCAATACCCTAGGGGGGCTTTAACCGTTTGCACGCTCGCTGATGTTTCATTCTTCGAGGAGGCAATTTTGCATAGAGAAATAACAATTTAGACAGCGGACAATGATAGGGAGGAAATTATACTGCTCTGTGATTGGAATCTGAAGCTATTGTGAGATGGTGTCTTGAGATTTCGGCTGTATTAAGCCTCGGCAGATGACAAAGCCATTCCATTTGGTATCCACAACAACTTTTGTCCTTTAGGAAAGTCTAACTCATACTTCTTATTCTAATAGCACAAATCTGTCAGCCAGGGCCGGCTCTAGGGTTGGACGGAGGAGGCATTTGCCGGAGGTCTACAGCACCAGAGGGCTCCCTTGAGGTGGGAACGTAGATAAAAGTACAAAGGGTGTATTATACTGTTAGATATTCTTTGCTATACACAGGAGCTATAAGCTTTTAGCTCTTGTTGGACTGTAAGTGATTTATGAAAATTTACACCCTCAGCCTCAGAAGGGAGGCAACAACCTTTCCAGCATTGCCAGGGAAGGCCCTTCAGTAACTGCCGCCCCTATTGCCAGTGAGCATCTAACAGCATGTAGCCACAAAATCAAATGGGAACAGCAAAAACCGAGAAGAGATGGGAGTGAAATAAGTGTTAAAGCAAAATAGGTACCTTGGAATTTTTGGAGCAGTTTATTAGGGAATGTACAGGGAATTTAGACAAGACACAATTACAGATAGATGATCAATAGATAGATAGATAGATAGATAGATAGATAGATAGATAGATAGATAGATAGATAGATAGATGATAGATAGATAGATAGATAGATGATAGATAGATAGATAGATAGATAGATAGATAGATGATAGATAGATAGATAGATAGATAGATAGATAGATAGATAAATAGATGATAGATAGATAGATAGATAAGTATAGATAGATAGATAGATAGATAGATAGATAAATCTAGATAGATAGATAGATAGATAGATAGAGATAGATAAATATAGATAGATAGATAGATAGATAGATAGATAGATGATAGATAGATAGATAAATATAGATAGATAGATAGATAGATAGATAGATAGATAGATAGATAGATAGATAGATAGAGATAGATAAATATAGATAGATAGATAGATAGATAGATAGATAGAGATAGATAGATAAATATAGATAGATAGATAGATAAATATAGATAGATAGATAGATAGATAGATGATAGATAGATAGATGATAGATGATAGATAGATAGATAGATAGATAGATAAATATAGATAGATAGATAGATAGATAGATAGACAGATAGATAGATGATAGATAGATAGATAGATAGAAAGATAACCAATAGAAAACCAAGATAACCTTCCCATTGGGCATGGAAGGACAGTCATTTCTTCACAAAATTCACCCATGTGTTGGGCCATGGGGGGGGGGGGCACTAGATCAACATTAGAGCATTTTACCTTTTTCCCCCAGACCAATGACCAGATCCCTTTAGGGACTCCTTTAGACCCATGAGGAGATGGTCGCATCCACTTGTTGATATGGTTATCACCTAATGGGAATTAGCCATCATGATTGATATCTGACCCCATAATGTAACAGCTGGGAAGAAACTTTTTTGCCACTATTTGTGGGCCAGTTGGCAGAAAATATCATCCTGAGGTTGGGTAGATTTTATAAACAGGCTCATACACAGAATGTTCTTCTGTATAACCTCCACCACATTGTACATACTGACCCCATGAATGGAAAATGAAATCCATTATGATTTGGAGGATATTTTAGAAATGATGTACAGTTTGTATATCCAGCTTACATATGATTCATGAATGGCCTCCCAGTGGGACTCGGGGTTGGATTGGCCGGCCATAGTACCAGAAAATCTCCTGGTGAGTCCTGGCCACAATGGGCCCCTTTGTAGCATAATTCCCTATAGCTCTTTATTATATAAATCAGAGATACCACTTAGCATGTTTAACTTCTGATAAATGTGACATTAGGCCCCAGACAGATGTGCCTTGAAGGTCCAGTCCAACCCTGGAACTACTCCCAGAATCCCAAGTCAGTCACTGGAGTTTGTAGCTTAAAAACCTATATTAACACCATTTTTTAATGACCGTATAGATGTTTCTTCTCTTCCCTGACACAGTTACCCCCTCTGCTCTTTTATTTACGCAAGCCTTCATCTTTTCCCTTTCACAATGCTGCTGAAGCAATATCGTACTTTTAATATAGAGTAATAGATTTTGGAGACTGTTTCGAGGCATATAAATGTTTTATAAGGTCAGCGGTTTGGTCAGGGTCAGCCAATTACAGAGACAAGGAGCATATTACACCCAGTGATATTACGCACAGACAGCTGTTAGATAAAACACACTTGGAAACATTTCACATTTCATGTGAGAGGAGATTGACTGACACCATCACAGTGAGACATTTCTAGATTATTAGAGGCCGAGACAAAGCCCAGATTGGTTTGGTATCTGCACTTATTCCTATCGCGGGTGATGTTAGCTCAGAAATTCTTCTTTTTTAACAAACAAGATTTTTTTTTGTAGAGATCGGGACAATTTGCTCTTGGAAGAACTCATTTCGATAACAAGGTTCAAACTGCTCAAATCCCAACAGAAGCGAAAAAGAGTGCAGTCCCCATAGAGCTATGGTTTATGCCAATTGAAAGCCCCAATCAATATGATTTCCGTAGTGATTTACGCAGATTTTGAAAGACGAATTAAGGTGGCCACACGTGGCGATTTCCGATCTTTTCTGCGACCATCGGTCGCATGAAAGATTGTACAATCGGCCACTAACGGTTCAGGGCTGAACCAGCAGATAAGGAGGTAGAAACTATAGGATTTCTACCTCCTTTTGCCGATTTTGCCTTCTAT
Source organism: Xenopus tropicalis (assembly GCF_000004195.4). NCBI lineage: Eukaryota > Metazoa > Chordata > Amphibia > Anura > Pipidae > Xenopus > Xenopus tropicalis. The sequence goes on along the minus strand of NC_030682.2, from coordinate 17,769,004 downwards.
GGCGCCCGATCAAAATCTTCTAACCTGGCCGATCGGCGAGTCAACCAATATCAGCAGTTTCCTGCGATATCGGTCGACTCGCCGACTTGCTATACACGCACCGAATATCGTACGAATTGGGGTTTCGTACGATATTATCGGTGCGTGTATGGCCAGCTTTAATCCATGCAACTATAAGGAGATAAAGCAAAGATGAACTGCAATGCTAAGGGGCACGTCGTTTATTTGCATTAGATAGACCATAAGAAAGCACAGGAATGGGGGGACCCAATAGCCTTCAGTAGTGATGAGCGAATTTTTTCGGCAGGCATGAATTAGCAGCGAATTTCTGCATTTCGCCATTGACGAATTGTACAGGCACCAAAAAAGACGTGGGTGACAAAAAAAATTGTGCGACAAATGCGTTTTGCGAATCTTCTCGCCGTTTCACGAATTTTATGTCGAAGCGAAACGGGACAGATTGGCTGATCACTAGCCTTCAGTTTAAATTCAACTTGATCTTAAATCCTACAAATCCAAACAGAGACACCTGATGCAAAACCCAAAAAGAAAAAATGGGTGGCAATTCCTGAAGGGCCCAATCAGCCACCATAGAATATTATCAGCCATGGGAACCAGTTTAGGAAACTCCATTAATTTTAAGTCCATAGGAAGGAAGAATGTAAAGCATAACTTTTTATTTTAAAAAGAGCAACAATAAAATCTAAAACAGTCACCCAAATAGAATGAATCGTTGGATGAAGGCAAGTGCTCCTAAAATACAAATCGCAGTGACTATGGAAAACCAACAAAGTCAAACCGACTGGCTACCCAATTGCCATATATTATACAGCCACCCACCCATTGGTAACCCACGTTTAGTGATATTGATATATTATAGTCAGTTTGTGCCTGTATATCTTCCAGTTTGTGCCTCTATGTTACCCAACCACTTAGATTGTAAGCTCTACGGGGCAGGGGCCTCCTTCCTACTGTGTCTCATACCACATGGCACTTATATATATGTATTTATTGTATTTATTTATTATATCACTTGTCCTCCCTGTGTGTAATTGTGTATATTGTAAGATTGTACAGCACTGCGTACCCTTGTGGTACTTTATAAATAAAGTTATACATATACATACATATTGGAACAACTGGGGGCTAATCCACAACCTCAGCCACCTATGCCAATCCTACACGTTTCACTGCCATAGCAGCTTCCTCTGGGGAATAAGTCTCCAGATGTGTGAATTGCTTCCATTTTCTTTTTAAGTTGCAAATGTTCAGTTTTGCATTGTTCCCTACCATAAACTTATAATATGGGACCCAAACACTGTAGGTATGAAGAGGGGTGGTAAAAAGGGTTGCAGGAAGAGCAATGTTGCTTTTTGATGACTTAGCACCCCCATGCTCATCCTACACCCTAATACGTATTCCTACAGACCCCCCTCTGGGAAGAACCAATGTTTTAAAGACTGCTCTGGGTTTAATGAGATCTTATTATGTAACTAAGCCCTAAGGTGTTCATAGGGTGCAGATAGTAACGAATCACCCAGTTTGTCACCAGGAAAACCTTCTACCACTAGTCTACATATACAACTTGGGGTCATCCCTGCATATAATTCAGACACAGGCAAGTCTTATCACTTTACAGCCAGAATGAGCCTTCTCAAGTGTGACAGGCCTGTACCCTTCTATAACATACTTAGAGCAAGCTACATCAGACAAAGATAAATTAGTTAAGAATTCCTGTGTTTTAAACCCCAATAACTCATAAAAAGGTTTATAAGGATTTATGAAAATTGTCCACCATGGTATTATTCCAGTTGTATCCAAGCCTTCCCTTCATATTTCTTACATTCAGGCCGTATCCCCTAATCATTACATTGAGCTTTAGGGGAAACCCCATGATTAGGAAACTACTGCTCTATACTAATTCTGTCTCAGGAAAGAGCTAGAAAAGGGTGATGTATTTAAAGGCAAAGTATATCCCCCATTAGACATAATCTCGCTCAGATTGGTTTAAGAAAGTCATACAACACCTCCCTTATCTTGTTCTATTGTGAAGTGATGGATTCTGGGACTTGAACTTCTTCTGCTTTCTAGAGAACCTGTGAAGCACCCACTATAGAGGGGGGAGGGACTTCAAGTCCCATAATGGAACAAGCTGAGGGGGGGGGGCATTATACTGTGCCAATGGGGGGTTTGGGAAATGGTTACAGGTAGGGGACCTGTTATCCAGAATGCTAGGGACCTGGGGTTTTCCGCATAAGGGATAATTTCTTAATTTGGATCTCCATGACTTAAGTCTGCTTTAAATCATTTAAATATTGAATCAACCCAATAGGCTTGTTTTGCCCCCAATAAGGATTAATTATATCTTAGTTGGGATCAATTACAGGTACTGTTTTATTATTACAGAGAAAAGGGAATCATTTAACCATTAAATAAACCCAATAGGGCTGTTCTGCCCCCAATAAGGGGTAATTATATCTTAGTTGGGATCAAGTACAGGTACTGTTTTATTATTACAGAGAAAAGGGAATCATTTAACCATTAAATAAACCCAATAGGGCTGTTCTGCCCCCAATAAGGGGTAATTATATCTTAGTTGGGATCAATTACAGGTACTGTTTTATTATTACAGAGAAAAGGGAATCATTTAACCATTAAATAAACCCAATAGGGCTGTTCTGCCCCCAATAAGGGGTAATTATATCTTAGTTGGGATCAAGTACAGGTACTGTTTTATTATTACAGAGAAAAGGGAATCATTTAACCATTAAATAAACCCAATAGGGCTGTTCTGCCCCCAATAAGGGGTAATTATATCTTAGTTGGGATCAAGTACAGGTACTGTTTTATTATTACAGAGAAAAGGGAATCATTTAACCATTAAATAAACCCAATAGGACTGTTCTGCCCCCAATAAGGGGTAATTATATCTTAGTTGGGATCAAGTACAGGTACTGTTTTATTATTACAGAGAAAAGGGAATCATTTAACCATTAAATAAACCCAATAGGGCTGTTCTGCCCCCAATAAGGGGTAATTATATCTTAGTTGGGATCAAGTACAGGTACTGTTTTATTATTACAGAGAAAAGGGAATCATTTAACCATTAAATAAACCCAATAGGACTGTTCTGCCCCCAATAAGGGGTAATTATATCTTAGTTGGGATCAAGTACAGGTACTGTTTTATTATTACAGAGAAAAGGGAATCATTTAACCATTAAATAAACCCAATAGGGCTGTTCTGCCCCCAATAAGGGGTAATTATATCTTAGTTGGGATCAAGTACAGGTACTGTTTTATTATTACAGAGAAAAGGGAATCATTTAACCATTAAATAAACCCAATAGGACTGTTCTGCCCCCAATAAGGGGTAATTATATCTTAGTTGGGATCAAGTACAGGTACTGTTTTATTATTACAGAGAAAAGGGAATCATTTAACCATTAAATAAACCCAATAGGACTGTTCTGCCCCCAATAAGGGGTAATTATATCTTAGTTGGGATCAAGTACAGGTACTGTTTTATTATTACAGAGAAAAGGGAATCATTTAACCATTAAATAAACCCAATAGGGCTGTTCTGCCCCCAATAAGGGGTAATTATATCTTAGTTGGGATCAAGTACAGGTACTGTTTTATTATTACAGAGAAAAGGGAATCATTTAACCATTAAATAAACCCAATAGGACTGTTCTGCCCCCAATAAGGGGTAATTATATCTTAGTTGGGATCAAGTACAGGTACTGTTTTATTATTACAGAGAAAAGGGAATCATTTAACCATTAAATAAACCCAATAGGACTGTTCTGCCCCCAATAAGGGGTAATTATATCTTAGTTGGGATCAAGTACAGGTACTGTTTTATTATTACAGATGAAAGGGAATCATTTTTAAAAATTACAATTATTTGCATATAATGGAGTCTATGGGAGATGGCCTTACCGTAATTCGGAACTTTCTGGATAACGGGTTTCCGGATAGGGGATCCCATGCCTGTATTATGAGTTAACATAGTTAAAATAGTAATATGCCTTCTTTTTAACTTTTTTAAGCTCAAAAAGAAGAGGTACATTTTACCTTTTAACACAGGAAAAGTAGTGCCGGCTCCTACATTATTTAAAAATATGTATATGTAACATTCTATAGGGCTCAAATTCACTTTGAGAAGATTGTCCCATTTGGCAGAACAAATTGCTATGTCCTATTTGTCAGGATAACTCATGGACTCAACTCAAATGACTATCAACCTTTCCCAAACCCTTCTGAAGAGGTGCCGTGCCAGCTGCTGAGAATCATGGGACTTGCATTTAGGCGACAGTTTCGGGGGCTGCTTTAATTACAAGCTAAATCTGTGCTGGGTAATTACATCCATGCAATACGGAAGGTGGAAGATGAAAACTTTCCGTACTGAGCGAGCTGAAAAGGCAAAGGCACGGAGTCGACAGAACACGTTAAAGGCTTGAAAATTGAAGGTGAATTGTATGTGGCTGGAAATAAGATGAATTCACATTATTAATTTAAAGACTAGATAAAAAAAAAAGAAGAATGATAGGCTTTCGCTAAAGGAAAAAGAGAGCAAGGATTTTAGGGAGTACAGTTTGGCCTCATTAAGACAGTAAGTAAGAGAAAAAGCGGCAGGGATTTGCAGGAACATCAAGGCGCTAGACATGAAATAAGGCGTTCTACATACGCTAATGGGAGCAAAGGGGCGAAAGATGGGTTCAAATTAAACGGGACAGTAGAAATCTTAATCGTGGAATAAAGCCTTTTAATTATGGACACAGTATATCAGCATTCAGAGTATTGTGTGGTTTATACATAACCTTGTTGGTAGCTCAGGCTTGTTCCTACAAAGCTTATCTGCTGGAATCGGGCCAGGACTGTCCTATTATTTATAATTCAGCCGACAACTCTACAGTCACAGGAATGTGAATATAGGAAGGAGACTGTGCTCCTCCCAGGTTCTTCCCCCAGGTTCTTCCCCCAGGTTCTTCCCTCAGGTTCTTCCCTCAGGTTCATCCTCCACCCAGGTTCTTCCTCTTGACCACTGTCCAGCCCACATTTATACACCTTTCAGCCACTGCCCCCACATGCCAACTGATCAGATGGGGTTGATAAAAACCACACTTTGCCCATTGTTCAGTAACTGTTGAGTTTTATGGCTTCTCGCAGATGTACTGTCCCACCATCCACAGAAAAACCCTTTGATATGGAGATTTGGCTTCGGTTGTGTGACTTGGACAACTTGTTTATAGTATTCAGTAGAACTCCCCCATACACAGTGTATAACACATAAATATGTATGGAGACACAAACACATATATATATCACAAATAATGGCACCTAAGATAAACAATTTCTTACAAGACCGTACAACTGCCACAGGGCTCAGGAGTGTTGAGGATCCAATGGGGCCTCAAGTGATGGAAAAATTAAATATATGTTTGCAAAAACAGGTCATATTGTCAAGGTTTTGGGGCCCAGAGACGAGGAACTGTTTGTTACACCATTGGCTCCAGCTGTTATTGACCTACAACCCACAGAATCAGTCAAAAACCCTTAAAAGAATAGACTGGCCCACTAGGGTATCATTAAAACCCCGCTGGGTCTTCAGTATGTGCTCACTCAACTATTTGCCATGTATGCCAATAACATGGTCATTTTCCATTTTTAGAAGAAGAAACAGAAGGAAGAATAAATGACTGTTAGTAAGGAGACGCAATTTAAAGTTAAAAAATAAAGTGAGAAGGAAAAGCAGTTTGGAGTGGGCCTCAAGTCACTTGGTAGGCCCCTGACACCCCAGTCTGACATTGAATCAGAAGGAAAGAGCGAGGGACTGGGACTGCAAGTTCCTTAAACCTCAGTCTCATTTATGCAATGCAACTTAATTCATTATTCAGCTGTCAGGACTCAGGACTTGTCAGGATTCAAACACTGGTCTGTGTGCTGATCAGTACGTGCATTTCCCTGCTGAGTCACTGGAGGCCTGTGGAGATCACCGTTTATCCTGCCAAACATATGTTCTTCTGCCTCCACAGTTTCCCCCTCCAGGTTTGTTAAGGCCAAATGGCTGCTATTCCATTACCAAGGGCTTTAAGCCAGACCCTTCCTGGTCCCTCTTTCCTGAGTTCCTTGGTTTCAGAGTTCCTCAGTAAGTTCATTTCTACTTATCCTTTTCCAGTTTTGATCCCTGGCCTATTTATATGGACTTTTTGTTGCTTGCCACCTGCCCTGACCTACAACCTGATTATGGACCTGGTTCTCAGCGTGCCACCAGCCCTGACCTTGATTATGTTATATGGACTTGCCTTGTTCATCATTAATTGTCTAATGAAATCATTCATCATCCACAGATACTTTATCCTGGTTTTTCAAAAGGTAGCTGGGGGTATCCAGCACATAGGCTCCTACCTGCAAGTAACACAGTTTGTGGTTGAACTTGTCAGAAAGACCCAGCCTGTTGATAACCCCTCCTTGTTGCATTAACAGGGGGAACTACAATGCTTTACTCAATGGCAAAAAAAAGTATGAATGGAAATAAAGTACTTCTTCTGTGCCGGTTACCCAGCCAATGTCCTCCTGTGCCTGCAGTCAAACCAGTGTCCGCTACTGTGCCAACTACCCAGCCAGAGTCCGAGGCCTGACCCCTGTGAATAGTGACAAGCAATCTGCCCTGCTTTGCTGCAAAATTCACAAAACTGCTGTAAAAAATCTCAAAATGTGGCTAACCCATGTCTTTTTTGTGGCACAACTTTTTTGATCGTGACTTTTTTGATGCAACTGTGATTTATTTGAAGCGACAAATCTACGCCTGCTGAAAAATTGACTACCTGTGATCCCTCTTACTTCCTCTGTGATTCCTGTCCATAGTCAGCCCCAATCTAACCCGTAGGGTGGGAGCTGTTCAGGTAAAATTGACACCTTTATCCTCACTTTCTTCCCCTTTTATCCCTTTCCAACTATCCCCTTCCATTTGATTCCACAGCAAACTACACCCCATAATCCCTAATTTTCAACAGCATTCAGTGGGATTAAGAATAGTATTGAAGAAAAGGCTTGGCCTCCATGAAAAGCATCAGTGATGGATGGGTAAATGAGCAGGCAGTGGACAGTAGAAAGACGATGATTAGTCTAATGATGGGTGCGGGGGTGGTAAGTTAAATAGTCAGTTGTTGATCCCTGAAGACCCACTTTCCTTTCTGCTAAGATATTCCCAGCTTCAAAGATCCATCTAAAGACACAGGGAAGTAAAGGAGATGATTGTCTTATGTTTTTTAATGTTTCATGAAAGAAGGAAATCGCCCAGTGGGATAATGCACAGATCAGGGAAGCAAGGATTGATTAGTGTGTCCTTCACCAACTTCAATATTTTATCTTATTCACATTCTGCAGAGAAATGAGATTGTATTTTTAGGTGCTTTAGATATATGAACCCAAATTATTCTCTCCTCCTGTTCCATGAAGGTAATACCTGCTCAGATTGCCTTTCTCAGCCTATGAGTTCCCTCATCACTTCCCTCAGATTTCCCGTTGTGCTAACACTTAGCCCATATCCTAATAAGATTTGCTATAGTGCCTCATTGGCAGTGTGGTTCCCATTCACTAACATGGAAACTAGTCGCTGGCAGCTCTTTGTGATGTGCAATGATCAGATCAGACATCATTGTACCCCCAACTGGCTTTAGTTAGTGGGATTCTGTAAGTTGAAGCTCACAAACAACCAAAGGCAGGGCTGGGGGGCCCTAGCAATGCAGGAAGGTTTGGATACTAATTGAGTAGGGGATGACATAATTCTGGGGTACCAAACCCATGGTTCCATCAGTTTTTGTTGAACTATAAATCTGACAGCCTTTGCACTTATACATACCTTCCCCTTGGGCCATTTCTGTGATGCTGAGAGCTCAGTGCTCATCTTTTCTGCCTTTCCCCAATACTGGCCCTGGCTGGTGGTCCTCCAGTAGCCCAAACTAGAACAATGTAGTTCCGGCAAGGACAAGTACAGACACTGCAAGGAAGAAAGATGCTACACCTCAATGTGCCAAGGTCCTAAATCTAAGTGACTCAAGAGTACAGGTATAGGACCCGTTATCCAGAATGCTCGGGACCAAGGGTATTCCGGATAAGGGGTCTTTCCATAATTTGGATCTCCATACCTTAAGTCTACTAAAAAATCAATAACAAATTAATTAAACCCAATGGGAAAGTTCTGCCCCCAATAAGGATTATTTATATCTTAGTTGGGATCAAATACAGGTAATGTTTTATTATTACAGAGAAAAGGGAATCATTTAACCATTAAATAAACCCAATAGGGCTGTTCTGCCCCCAATAAGGGGTAATTATATCTTAGTTGGGATCAAGTACAGGTACTGTTTTATTATTACAGAGAAAAGGGAATCATTTAACCATTAAATAAACCCAATAGGACTGTTCTGCCCCCAATAAGGGGTAATTATATCTTAGTTGGGATCAAGTACAGGTACTGTTTTATTATTACAGAGAAAAGGGAATCATTTAACCATTAAATAAACCCAATAGGGCTGTTCTGCCCCAATAAGGGGTAATTATATCTTAGTTGGGATCAAGTACAGGTACTGTTTTATTATTACAGAGAAAAGGGAATCATTTAACCATTAAATAAACCCAATAGGACTGTTCTGCCCCCAATAAGGGGTAATTATATCTTAGTTGGGATCAGTTGCAATGCACTCTTTTATTATTACAGAGAAAAAGGAAATCTGTTTTAAAATTCTGAATTATTTGATTAAAATGGAGTCTATGGGAGTTGGGCTTTCTGTAATTCTGAGCTTTCTGGATAATGGGTTTCCGGATAAGGGATCCCATACCTGTGCTGATGAGCGAATCTGCCCCATTTAGCTTCGCTAAAAAATTTGCGAAACTTCCAAAAAACTTTGCGAAATGGTGAAAAATTTGCAAAACATTTAACTATTTAAGTTAATAGACTTTTTGTACACACAACAAATTTTTACACGCACAACATTTTTTATGTGCAACTTTTTACTTATTTCAAATGCATTAAAGTCAATTGACATTTTTTTTTTTCTTTTGCTTCAGCTTTTTTGTCTCAGCGCCATTTTTCCTTGGCGACTTTTTTGTCTCTGCATCATTTTTGTCCCTGACACTTTTTTTGTCCTGGCGACTTTTTTTGTCTTGGTGATTTTTTTTTTTTTGCGGCAAATTGCCGCAGTTTCGAGAAAACATTCGCTGATGGCGAAATGTGGTATTTTGCAGCGAAACCGTGCCTGGCAAAAAAATTCACTCATCACTATATGAAATATATTTCTAAAAAAGCCTGAAAAATTCATCCTTCCAAGGAATCAAAGGCAGAACCAATAGACATTCATTAGGAATAATTCTTTGAATGTATTTTCGGGTCACCGTGCACCTTTTTGGGGAGCGGCAGGACCTTCATTGCACATCCCAGATATCACAAAATGTTTATATTCCCCATAGGGATTACAGTTATCCATTGGATAGGACAACATTTCCATACCCATTGCGCCCAGGTCGTGGCTAAGAAAATGATATCTTCAACCTCTGGTTATTCCCTTTTGGGGCAGGCTGCATAAACATAGCTCGGAACTAACGCCGCGGCATTTATTGTGAATGAAGAAGGCAATTTTGGCTCAGATAATTAGAAAAATGCCACTTCTGCTGCCTGTGTCACGTTTTGTTTCCCAAACAAAAAAACACTTCTTATGGTAACACAGTTCATTGAAATCCCAACAAGCTTTTTCCAGGACAAATAAGAGATAGTGACCTTCCAGACCTCTCTCTGCATAAGAATTAGCATCAGTATGCCGGAGTGACTGGGAAGGCAACTGGGAGTTTGTAAATGCCGGCTTCTGATTTAAAACCAATTTCTTCCTCCCCCCCCCTTTTTTTTTTCTTTCTTTCTTAAAGAGCCCAAAAGAAAAGAGGGGACTCGGATCTCATCTGAATTACAGATCAGGCCTCTTTGAAAAAATCAGCCATCCATAATTCATGACGCGCGGCTCTTGGAATCCTAGCAACAGAATCGTAGCAACGGCATTTAATCCCAGCCAATCCACTCTCCGGCTCTCTGATCGCATTGAGCCAATGGAGGTATAGACAGCAGAGTCTGAAATGCTGTCGACTGACTCCTATTACTGACACTCACCCAATTTGCACTAATCTCCTGTTAGAGCCGTTCTAAGAATTAACATTGGGAAAATACGGTGAAAATACCGGTGCCAAAATGTCGCCTGCGCTACAATACAGTGGGAAAATAGGAGGGCAGGGTGCCCATAACTGACAATGTGAAAGCTTTTTACCTGCAGTAATTAAATTATCAGGCAACCAGGCAATGTCGGTGTTTTATTCTATATCATAATGATATATCTATATATATATACCCCTTCATATACCGAGCACTTGTGTAATGGGCATTTGCTGCTCTCTGCGTGGATTAAAAATATAACTGTATAAGGGCTGCCATAGACAGAGGCAAATTTTTTCTTTTGCGCCCATTTGCCTTTCTCTTTTACACCTTTCCAGCTTTCAAATGGGGGTCACTGACCCCAGCAGCCAGAAATCTATTGCTCCGTGAGCTTACAATTTTATTATTATTGTTACTTTTTTATTCAATATCTTTCTATACAGTCCCTCAACTATTTATATACTGATTCTAATCACTGCCTGATTGCTAGGGTAGACAAAACCCTAGCAACCAGATAGCTGCTAAAATTCTAAACTGGAGAGGGGCTGATTTAAAAGGGGCAGTAGATGTGAACATGTTATAACCAATATATAGTTAGTATATAAGGCTTTAACAAACACTTAACCGCTAAATAACCATAGCCATATACTGTACCTGCATTACAGGTATGGGACCTGCTATCCAGAATGCTCGGGACCCGGGGTATTCCGGATAAGGGATCTTTCCGTAATTTGGATCGCCATAACTTAAGTCTGCTAAAAATCATTTAAATATGATTATATCTTAGTTGGGATCAAGTACAGGTACTGTTTTATTATTACAGAGAAAAGGGAATCATTTAACCATTAAATAAACCCAATAGGACTGTTCTGCCCCCAATAAGGGGTAATTATATCTTAGTTGGGATCAAGTACAGGTACTGTTTTATTATTACAGAGAAAAGGGAATCATTTAACCATTAAATAAACCCAATAGGGCTGTTCTGCCCCAATAAGGGGTAATTATATCTTAGTTGGGATCAAGTACAGGTACTGTTTTATTATTACAGAGAAAAGGGAATCATTTAACCATTAAATAAACCCAATAGGGCTGTTCTGCCCCCAATAAGGGGTAATTATATCTTAGTTGGGATCAAGTACAGGTACTGTTTTATTATTACAGAGAAAAGGGAATCATTTAACCATTAAATAAACCCAATAGGGCTGTTCTGCCCCCAATAAGGGGTAATTATATCTTAGTTGGGATCAAGTACAAGGTTTTTATTATTACAGAGAAAAAAGAAATCATTTTTAAAAATTTGAATAATTTGCTTATAATGGAGCCTACGGGAGATGGCTATTCTGTAAGATGGAACTTTCTGGATAACAGGTTTTCGGATAAGGGATCCCATACCTGTATTAAATGGTGCTACCAAGTGCCAAATTGAGCAAGAACAGCATCCACTCACATCTAAATCTTCTTGGGAATATACCTACTCCTGAGGTGAGCTGCCCATAAGTGTGAAACAACCTTACTAACATATGTGCCAAAGATAGAATGAGGAGTGGGAATGGCAAAAGAAACCAAATCCAGTTGGTCAGAGCAGGAGAAGAAAGGGCTAATGCAACCTCCTAGTCCTGTTATGGCCCTAATTCTCTAGTCCAGTGGTTCTCACCCTTCCTAATGCTGCGACCCTTTAATACAGTTCCTCATGTTGTGGTGACCCCCAACCATAAAATTATTCCTAAGACCATCGGAAATATGTGTTTTCCGATGGTCTTAGGCGACCCCTGTGAAAGGACCATTCAACCCCCAAAGGGGCCCCCGACCCACAGGTTGAGAGCCGCTGATATAGGGAGTAATGTATCCTCTTTTGTTATATTTACCATAAAAATATTAGAAGTCACAGAAGAGTTCTATGGCCATATAAAGACATACGGCCAAACCCTTATATTATACAACATTATAATTTATTTATTATAATACACAAGTTCATGTGACTCCAATGACATCACTAAGCACTGATTATAACAGATGACATCACATTTAGAGAAAGTTCTACAAACAGGGAGACTTTTCAGCCTGGAGCTAGACCCAATTCTTTATGGATTCGTTGATGATCTTTTTGAGTTTCTAAACTGTTTTGTTTCTTCTACAGTTTCTCCCTTGAACTTTATCAGAACGCGAAAGTTTCTCTTAACCGGCGCTACTTTAGATAATTTTCTCCCCGTTAGCTTTCAGTCATTCTGAAACATTTCAGGCATTCTGAGCAAAGCATGGAATATTAAAGAAAGAACATCATAATGATAATGGTTAGGTGTTTTGAGAAAAATACACTCACACAACTCTATCATTTGCTAAGAAATTTCCGAGGCACATCACGAGCACAGACTTAAACAGTCATTTCATTAAAGTGTTGGTTCTACATTTTGGTCCATTTCTGGGATACTTCTCAAGATGGTTAAATAAAAATGTAGACTTTTATCTCATCAAAAAGCTTTATTTCAAGTCTTTAAAAACAACGTTTCAGTTCAGTTTTGGGACCATTTTTCAGAACTTTTGAGCATTCTCCTAAAACTGGAACAGGATTACAAAGGCCCATTACACTTAGGGGGGGTATTTATTAACGTTCGTGGTTTTAGTGGGTTTTTTGGGGGGGTTGTTTGAAAAGATTCAAAACAAATCAGTGGTTTTCGTCATCAGCATGACAATGATGCATTGGGCCACTCAGCAGAAAAATAACCTTCAGAGGGGCCCAGCGGACACTTACCCAGCCATCCCTCCACCCACCGCCCTGCCCATGTCCCCCGCTCCCTAGCGGCTCACACTGAGTAGGTAAGAGAGGGCTGAGGGGCTTCTTAGATCTTTAAAGGATACAGACCCCGCAGTCCAAGCCCCCCTGTCCCCCCAGGCCTCCCCCCAGTGACTAGGTATGCTTCTTCTAAAGTTACACCCCTTTTTTTTGTGATTCTGTCATGATTTTTATGGGGTACTTTTTATTTCTAAATTACACTGTTTACATAGCAAATAATTCCCTCTACCATTTAAGATTTTATTCTTTAAGCAACAAATGTATTTGTAGCTGTAATATTGGTGTGTAGGCGCCATCTCAGTGCATTGTGCATTGTGCCTGAGTCTGAGCTTTCAGAAGGAGCCAGCACTACACATTAGAACTGCTTTCAGCTAACCTATTGTTTCTCCTACTCCCATGTAACTGGGGGAGTCCCAAGCCGGACTTGGATTTCTTACTATTGAGTGCTATTCTGATACCTACTGGGAGCTGCTATCTTGCTCCCTTCCCATTGTTCTGCTGATTGGCTGCTGGGAGGGGGGTGGGATATCACTCCAACTTGCAGCGCAGCAGTAAAGTGTGACTGAAGTTTATCAGAGCACAGGTCACATGGCTGTGGCACCCTGGGAAATGAAGAATATGGCTAGCCTGTTTGAAATTTCAAAATTAAATCTGTGTTTTTGATGCAGGATTCTGCTGGAGAAGCTCTATTAAGTGATGGTTTTGGAAAAAACATATTTTCCCTTGACTGTGTTCACTAGACATGAAAATGAGAATGTTATGTGCTCCATGTGTCTATGTACACACAGGAAACCCTTCATTTCCTCCACCGTCACTTCCTCCTAAAACACTTGTTGTGACTTCAAACCTGTGGGTGTTGTTGCTGTGTATGATATCAGGACAAATCCATGGGTCCTGCAGGGGAGTGGAGCTTTGTTCGACTAGATTGTGTGTCAAAGTGAAACCACTTACAAATCAAAGACTAAAAACGCTTCCCTTCCCCTTATAGGAAGGTAGAAAAGGCCCCAAAAAAACTCAATTTTTTACAAGCGTCGGTTTAAAAAATGAACATTTCTAAACATAAAGCTCAGAGAAATGAAATCAATCGATTGTGTCTCTTCCCCTTGAATGATTGGAATGCATTGGCTTTTCTGCTTTAGAAAACTATAAGGTGAAGGCACAAAGGTACAGAAGCTTCAGATCAGAGTCTTTTGAAAGTCCCGTGCCTGGGGGAAGGCAATAGGGTGCTCTTCTTTTCATGATTGACATAAAACTTATTTAGCCTTGAGACATCCCCTCAGGATTAAAAAAAAGCCATCAAGCCTGATAGGCTGTTATCACTGTTAACCAGACTTTTATTGTGGTTCTTCCATCTAACATCAAACTGATGGGCTTTTTATGTGCTTGGGAATGAATGACGGGAAGGAGGCCATAGAATAAAAAAAAGCCACATGAAACAAAACTGAAGATATAAACCTTTGCAGATGCCCATGAACAATGTCTCTGTAGCTAAATTATTATAGAAATGTCCCAGGGCAACACCTTCTGGAGCTCCGGTTTCTAGACAAGCTCATGTTTTGAGGACAACGGGGCTTCTTTTTGTGTCTGCAGCCATTGGCTTACGTAGAACAACTTGTCCACTTTTTTCCCATTTTCCCCTTTCCCAAACTAATTTAGAGTAGTGATGAGCAAATCTGTCCCTTTCGCTTCGCCGAAAAATTCCCGAATCTTTCAAAAGATTTGTGAAACAACGAAAAATTCGCGGAACGGCGGAAATGTTGCACGTAAAAAAAAAATTGTTGCCCGCGACAATTCTTTTGACTCCTGCAACAATTCTTTTGACGTCTGCGACAATTCTTTTGACTCCTGCAACAATTCTTTTGACGTCCACAACAATTCTTTTGACGTCTGCGACAATTCTTTTGACTTCCGCAACAATTCTTTTGACTCCTGCAACAATTCTTTTGACGTCCACAACAATTCTTTTGACGTCTGCGACAATTCTTTGACTCCCACAACAATTCTTTTGACTTCCGCAACAATTCTTTTGACTCCTGCAACAATTCTTTTGACTTCCGCAACAATTCTTTTGACTCCTGCAACAATTCTTTTGACGTCCACAACAATTCTTTTGACGTCTGCGACAATTCTTTTGATGTCCTGCATCAATTGTTTTGACTCCCGCAACAATTCTTTTGACGTCCGCAACAATTCTTTTGACGTCTGCGACAATTCTTTTGACTCCCGCGACAATTCTTGTGACTCCCGCAACAATTCTTTTGACTCCCACGACAATTCTTTTGACGTCCGCAACAATTCTTTTGACGTCTGCGACAATTCTTTTGACTCCCGCGACAATTCTTGTGACTCCCGCAACAATTCTTTTGACTCCAGCGACAATTCTTTTGACGTCTGCGACAATTCTTTTAACTCTTGCGACAATTCTTTTGACTCTCGCAACAATTCTTTTGACTCCCTCGACAATTCTTTGGACGCGCTGTGACAATTTTTGGACGTGCGGCTAATTTTTCTGCAGCAAATTTTTTCATCCGTTTTGCAAAGCAATCCGCCAATGGCGAAATGCGAAACATTTCGCCCATCACTAATCTCGAGTACAGGTATAAATGCAGTGCGTATATGTATGTGTATGTCATCAGCATGGGGGAATTTTACCAAGTCTAACTCTATTATTAGGGCATAAGTACAAATAGTACAACTAGAAACGGGTGTCACGTGGGAATAATAGCTCTTGTAATATGGCCAAATTAATCCTTTGGCTCATACCACCATTAAAGGGAGACCCTTTTTTGGTTTAACACAGTGAAGAAAAAAAATTCCCAATATTACTATTGAAACACTGCAAAGCTTCACAGCATGTTTGGTTTATCCCTGGGCCCACCTTTCCATTATCAGGGGCCCTTGTGTCTCACACAGATGTCCATCCCAGGGTACATCAGAGAGTCCCACCATAGTTGGGACAAGGTACGTAATCCTTCCTTCTTAGTGGAGCTCCTGCAGTTCAGCTACCTTGCCTTATGCTCTCATTTCTCTACTAAGGTGAGCTTTACAAATGTCACCCTAACTCTCTGAAGTATCGGTCCTCAGGCTCTTGAAATCATTAGTTCTTCCTTCATCAGCCAAAGAGACTTGAGCCAACTACTCTCTTCCTCTAAAGAGCAGTTCCCCTATCCTCCGGATTGACAATGCGTGGCTGAAGGTTGTAACAATAAATATCTATATCCTCCTGACCCTCTATACCAGTGGTACCACCCTTGGTGGTTGAACCTTCATCCATGGTAACCTTAGTTCCTAACAAGGTTACAGATATAGGAATCACAGTTCATGTACAGTAATATCTAGAACAGTAAATATGTTTTCACCTCCAAATCTCACCTAACTAACATTCAGACTGGACTTTGATGTGTATCTAGTAGAACAAATATGCATTGTCTCCATATCTCACCCTAACTGGCCTTCAGGCTGATCTCTCCTACCTACAAGTCCTCCCTGCAAACCACTTCTTTATACCATAATGTGACTCCTCTATTCTACTGCATGCAATGTTCTCTTCAATCTAAATTCTAACATCATTACTTGCCAAGTAGGTCCCTTCTCTTTCCTTATTCTATGCATCTGACAAACACTGTTATGATACAAACATTGCTGTAGGCCTACCAGCCTTGAAGGCTTTGCGTTAAGTACAGCACCCTGTCTGCAATTTATGGAGCAGAATAATAGGGTGACATTTATACAAATGAAGAGGAAACACATCTAATCACCTCGCAGCATTAGAGAATAACTGTTTAAGAGAAGAGGATGTAAAATTTAATGCAAACACATTTGAGCAGCTGAAATCTGCAAGTGAGCAGTATAAAAATAATAGCCCTAATAATAAAACAAAGACGGCATCTTTTATGCATCAATATAACATCAAATTTATTGGCGAAGGTGTAAAGGTTTACATCCCTTAATATCATGAAATACACATATAAACGTTAAATAAGGGTAAATCTTGGTTATGTTGAGCAAGAACCGAGTCCTGGCACAAAATGCATAGAATGATGGGCTGCGGGGCCAATGCTGCAGGAGAGCAAGCAGAGAGGGATTAAGACATAATGCGGTTCTTGCCATAGTTGGGATTTCAATGTCACCAGGTAACACCCACAAGCCACATGGGCATGGAAAAATCAAAAATTGAAAATACAAAACCATTAATACATGTATGCAAGAGGCTAGAAATATAGCAATCGCCCAATGCCAGTAGGTCAACCGCCGAAGTTACAATGTAACATGGAGTATAGTTTAACAACCTCATTGTCTATGCCTGGTCACCAGAGGATCTCCTAGACCCCAGTGTAACCCAGTCAAGGAAAATTCCCATCAGTTCTTTGTTATTCCTGTCCTAGACCTATAACCTTTACCAATATCTACTGCTAACTGAAAGTGTGACTTCTGGTGGGCCCAATTGCTTCCTTCCATGATTTTCCAAGGGTAAGTATGTTGGGTGCATTAAACAGGACCTTGATAGGGTTTTTTTTCTTCTAATTGAGCTAATAAAATTACATTTCTATTTTGCCATTCTAGCAATGCTTCTAAATCTGTTTAGGCTGCTGGAGGAATTGTGATGCCTCTGTGACAAATATTTGAAATACAACAATGTAGAAGAGCAATTAAGCAATCTAAACTACATTCAAAGTTTTTTTAATATGTTCTGATGCTGTTAAGTAAGTGACATGCTCCTCTGCGTGTAGGAAAACCAGCGTAATTCCCGGCATGTCTCTTCATGGCCTGCAGCTGTCTGAAAGAAGGTAAAAGACTTGGTGTGGCCCTCAAAAGAATCTCATGGAACCCCCCACCCATCCTTGGCCTCTTCTTGGATCCAGGTGAGATAGCTAGTGTAGAGACCACCACTGCATTCTCATACAGCGCTTCTCAACCTGTGGGTCGGGACCCCTTTGGGGGTGGAACAAGGGTTGGAACAGGGGTTGCCTAAGACCATCAGAGAACACAATTTTATGGTTGGGGGTCGCAACAACATGAGGAACTGTATTGAAAGGTTGCGGCATTAGGAAGGTTGAGAACCACTGCATTAAAAGAACCAAATTCCCTTTTAAACCAAATGGGGGCCATAAAAATCCAACCAGCAGGAGAAAAAGCCTAGCCACTGGGTCCAAAAGTTTGGTTTAAAGAAAGCTTATATAAGGTAGAGGGCTTTGATGTCTTGAACTTTGTTGGTCTTCACTGTATAAAAGATGGTCAACTTATTCAGGGATATGGCAGTCTAGAAGACCCTTATGTGGGGAGGTCCTTCTACAGTCAAAGGGATTTCAATTGTCTATAATTTATATATTTTTATTTTTTTTTAACTTTTAAATGACTTGGAGTTCATGTTATACATGGTATGAGAAAGGTTAAAAAAAAAAGGTAACTTTTTGAATTTGCCCTTACAACTCTTTCGCTCAGAATGAGGGTAACTCATTGGAGACCTAATTGTCCTTCCTAAGCATATTCACAAATCCTTTGGGTTGACTGGAAGCCAATAGCTGCTTGCCTTCATTAGCCCTAGTCTTGCACTCACAACAATATCATAGTGGTCCCTTAAACAATACGGGCAACCTTCCTTATAGAGCTGGCTATTCTGGTGAGGTCCTGGGGAATCCTCCCTCTCCTAGGATGAGTCCAAAGAGTTTTCTTTTAATGAATTCAGAATCTTTCATTCCAGTTGTTTTGGTTGCTCGTTTTTCAGAGGAATTGTATGAACTGAAGTGATACCTGTGCAGATACAGATACTTGTGACTCTGTTTGTAATCACAGTGATGCTTGAAATGGGTGTGGCCTGGAAGTTGACCAGGCCTATCTATATCATATCTCCAGTGGAGTCGATAGATCTCTAATTCCAGGCAATTCTTATGTTCTAAAAATCCCATTAACAGGGAACAAAGGGCCATATGAACACTGTTATAAAATTAATTATTTGTTGCTCTACTAATTTATTTAAAGGAAAACTATACCCCCAAACGATGTAGGTCTCTATAAAAATATATTGCATAAACAGCTCATATGTAGAACCCTGCTTCATCTAAATAAACCATTTTCATAAAAATATACTAATCCACGGTGCACACAAACAAGCCAAGGCACACATACATGCTAGGCCCCATCAGCCAATGAATGGGCAGAGTTCTGTCTTTTACACACTACTTCCTGTTACAGTCAGAGCTGCATTACTTCCTGTCAGCTGATCTCTGAGGGAGCACACAGCCCATCACTAAATGGCGGCTCAAGGGAAAGAATGTAAAAGGGCAATATTTACTGATATATATATTCCAGTTTGGCGAGATTCTTTAACATAATATAAACTTATTATCATTATCAATCTTATCAGTTAAAACCCTTATAGATTAAGGTCATTATTTTCCAAGGCCATGAACGTGGCCTCGGTGTTGGCTATCATTGATCTTGATGAGCCCACTGGCTTACTGAATATTCTATACACAGTATCCCGTAGCTACTACAGTACAACCATAAATACCTTTCCCTTTTCTTTATTACACCATGACAGCAAACGGAGATGGAAAATTAGTGAGCAAGGGAATATGTTTATTGGAACTTTTCCTTATTCAGCAGCATCTCGGAGAGCTGATAACTTCCCAGCCTTTGAAGAAATCCGTGGTTTCACACTGGAACATTTTATCAGCCTGTAAATCTTCCTAATTAGGAGACTGTTTGTATATTCTCTCTTCCCGAGGCTTTACTCTGACACAGCTACCAAATATCAGCCGAGATCAAACCCCATTGACAGGACGGTGCTTTCGCAGAGGCTTTTGTACTGACCTATTTGAAAATCCTTCCAGAGACAAGCAGACACATCGAACTGAATCCAACAGAGACAGGAGACACTTTGCCAACCACCGATATAAAAATATGTTATAATGTAGCATCTGACACTGTGTCAATCTATAGAACAAATACAGCGCTACCCTGGCCGCTCCTCACAAGGAAAGCCCAAAGAGGATGAAGCCAGAAAATAAATGAAAATAAGAGATGAGCTAGCTTATTCATTTTTAGTGTATGTCCGTGGTTGTTGGACTTCCAGCCCCATACTGGATACATATGTAGGGACCCATAGGGTTTAGCTCCCCTATGGCTTTAATTCCCTACTTCTTCCTCATTTTACTGTTACTGGGCAAAGTCTCATGTATCTAGTTACACTAGACTTTGCACCTTATTGGTTATTTGGGTTGATCACACCCCTTGCAGCCTCATATAGTGTCTAGCAAGGAGGTGTGGCTTCCTCTTTGGCTGCCTCTGCATCTCAGGTGAAGGTCCACTGAGCCTGGGAGCAGAACTAGGCCCCAGTAAGCCATTTGCCCTAGAGTGTTACCATCCACTTTGGTGAAGTCGGGGACAGGGCCCCGTGAACGAGGAATAGAAAGACTAGCAGAAATTGTAAGAGCACTCTTTAGGAGAGTGAGATAATGAGACCTAGCAAGCAAAGGCAGATTAAAAGCCCCACCAAGGATAATAGTTCTGGAAGTACCCTTCCATTCGGCAATGTTGCCTCAGTGTAGGGCCACGGAGTAGAGATAGGAGACAGGCTAGAATAAACCCTGATCCCTAGTCACACTGAGGACTCTTCAGCTAGGGGTTATCAACCTGAGGATTGAGGTATCTATTCAGACTATTCCAAAGGGGTGCCAAGCTGACCAGGCGCATTTACCCTGCCCAGACTCCAAAAGAGGTGGGATAAACTGGTGTGTATCCTCCCATGTTTGTCCTCAGAGAGTACTATCCTTTAACATCTATATTTGCAATTGTGAGTATAACCCTGCATTGCTACTTGTCTCTGACAATAAACTTTTACTATAGTTCAACTGCAAGAATCTTCTGGCGTCCATCTTTAATAATCTGCACTACACAGCTACAGTGAGTTGTAGTTCCACTACACCCTAGCTCCGCCTGATCTCTTCCACCTAGCAAAGGCCCATCCTGTTTAAGGGAGTCACATGTAAACCATGCTCTATACCTAACACTAGCCTGGGTTTTGTCTAACTATAGCCAAATTAGTGTTACACATACATACCCATAGTGGGCCCATTCTTTTGCTAGGGGCCCTTCTATAGGGCAGCAAATAAGTATTTACCCTATATCTCACCCTTATTGACATACAAGCTGGGCTTTCAGGGGAATGTAGGAGAGTATTCTACTCAAGTCTTACCTTACTGGCATTTAGTCGGTTCCAAGCCTCCCAACCCTGAAGGAACCCTCCCCACAGTTTGGGAACCATCGAGTTATATCCAGTTGTGTCTCTACATTTCATGTACTACAACAAGGCAGATGTATGGGGCCGACCTTTATTCAGGACCCCCCTTAGCCTGTAACAAGGTTACAAATGTAAGAAAATATCTGTTTATGTGTCATTCCACATTCCTGTTCATCCACAGTTTAAGCATATCTAGAAAAAGTTTTCCAGTTACATCTTTACTGTCATTCAAGCTTCCAGGCGTATTTAGGAGAGCATTTTCCTCAAATCTTACTTATTGACTTTATCCCTAATCTCCCCGCCACTGTTCCAAGCCCCACCCCCCCAGTGGGGTCCAGACCCACAGTTTGGGAACCTTGTTCAGGTTCTGGATTATAACTAATATCATGTTACAACTCTGGGATTGCTAGTCTATGCCCCTTCTGGTTTCTTGTAATTGGGTTATAAACTCAACTGGAGGCTTATGAGGGTGATAATAAGCTTGTAGCCTGAGACTAGGACAGCAGTGTGCAAAGTACAAAAAACAGGCACAATCCACCATTTTATTGCCCCCTGCCATTTTCTAAATTGCTGGGGTCCTGTATTAAGCACTTGCCCCATGGCAGACAGAAAAATGGGGCTGGTCTTGGCCTGCTGACAGTGCTGTACACTGTGTTGTAAAACAAAATTTATTTTGTTTCTCTATTACAGCCAGTTCAACTACAGCCCTTTTGGTTACTTCCTTTTATATTGTGAAGCTCCACCCACATTTGCTTTCTGAGCTCTTCTCTCTCCAACTATAAGGACCTCAAAGAGGTGCCTACTGGGCATGACTGACTTATTTTAATTGGAGCAGAAACAGTGAGCATGCCCTGTAGGCCCCCCTCTGAGATCTTCATAGTTGGGGAGAGAAGGAGTGCTCAGAATGCGGGTGGAGCTTCACGCTAGACAAGGAAGTCAGTAAAAGAGCTGCAGTTGAACTGGCTGTATTAGAGAAGCAAAATAAATCTGTATGCAGGGGAAAAGTTATTCTGGGGCTAAAGGGGATAAAATAAAAGGCTTTAATATTTCCATCACTCACGCCCATAGGTAAAATTTTACAAAATGAAGGCCCTTTAAAAGCAGAGATGTGCAGGTCTTCCGGGAACAGCTTAAAAGAAGTACAAATGAGTACAATAGAGGCGCGGAGACAGCTTGAGAAACATCAACAAACCGAGACCGAAACCATTTTACAAATATCCTTTTATTAAATGGGATCATGGTCTTGCCTGAAAAATTGTTTCTGTTCCCCCGAAAACTGTCATTACGAAAGTAAATACAATTCATCAAAAGCCGTCGTCTTTTGCGTGGCCCCCGTCTCTATGGCGGCTGATTAAGGATATGCATACAATCACTGTAATCATTTCCCCCCGCTGCTTGAATCATTGCAGAATCCAATGTTTACGACACTGGAATGAGTTCTATGATGATGAATTGTAATGCCGCTGACGTGGAATTAGTAGAATGAACGATTCTGACAGCCGGGCTGAAAGAAAAAAAAATATCTCGAAAACAAGGGCAAAAAATGGCAGAAGGAAGAAAATCGGCATAAATAGAATTATAGGAGAACTAAACCCTAAAGTGTATTTTTAGATTCAGCACAGGGTAATGTTCTGTATTACTGCAGGCTTTACTCCACTGCCTCAGACTTTGTCTGCCCCGTCAGTTGCCATTATAGTATTCTTACCCAGCCCACTGATTCTGGAACATTCTTGCATAAGTCAGTACCTGGGAATACCTATGCTGGTATAGTACATTGAGTGAGTTACCCCTACTATCAGAGTTCCCTTTATGGCCCATTCATCTGACCATGACCCCAGCAAAATACAGTTACATCCCTGGGCTGCCATAACCTGTTCTTTTCTGGCTTCTCCCCAGGGAATAGATTGGTGAGGTAATGTAATAAAAGGTCTAGTAACCCATAGCAACCAATCATATGTTTGCTTTGAAGAGGTGAGTAAAAGTCCCCATACACAGGCTGATTCTAGCTGGCGATGTCAGTCTCGTAGACCGATTGGGCAGCTAATTGGCCCGTGTATGGGCACTACCGACGGGCCTGCCCGACCGATATCTGGCCTGAAATCGGCCAGATCTCGATCGGGCAGGTTAGAAAATCTAGTTAGTTCGGGGACCGCATCGGCTCGTTCATTCGGTCCCTGGACTGACTTTTCCTATGCCCGTTGTTATAATTCGATCGTTTGGCCCCAGGGCCAAACGATTGAATTATCCTGGATTCTCCCGATATCGCCCACCCATAGGTGGGGATATCGGGAGAAGATCCGCTCGCTTGGCGACATCACCCGTGTATGGGGACCTTAAGCAAAATGCTACCTGCTGATTGTTTGCAATGGGTTATTAGACCTGGTACATCTTTTGTGACTTTTATTATATTACCCCCCAGGTGGGCTATGGTAGGTGATAAGGAAGAGTGTGGCCAGAGAGAAAGTAACATATAGGTTAGAGACGAAATATTGGGTTGAGGACTTCAGCTCTTGGTGGGATGCTGGGATACTATGAAAATATCATTTTTGGCATACAGTAGGCTCTTTATAATTTCAATGGGGCATTTTCTGACCAGCGAATACTCCTTTCAAGTTGAGATATCAGATAAAATATTGTCTCTAACTTAACTCGTGACTGACTCCACCATCTTTCTATCACCTGTAGGCATTGTCTTCAAAGAGAACTAACTAAAGGTGGGCACACATAGGCAGATTTAAGCTGCTAACTCGAGTTCTTCAGACTGATTCAATTCCAATCAATTTCTGGCCAAAAATCGGACAGATGTTGATCAGGCAGGTTTGATTTTCTGGTCGGATTAGGGACCACATTGGTTCATTGATGCAGTCCTCAATCCAACGGTCCCTATGCCTACCATTTTAATTTGGCCCTAGGCCAAACAACTGAAAAGCCCAATATCACCCATTTTAGCGGATCTTAATACGTTTATGGCCACTTTAACACTGCTTTGGGGCCTCATGAACTAGGAGAAAAAGGGGGCTGCCGTTAAGGAACAAAATCTACCTCTAATTCTACACACTTGGAGTAGCAGTTGCAAGGGCCAGGATATTAACAATAATACTGATCGGCTACAGTACATAGCCTAACCGCCTAATGCACCTTTTACTTCTACACCATATCTAGTCCTGCTCTGGGTAATCCCCCAAGAAGCAGTCTAGGTGTCTAAATCTATATGGGCAAATAGACAAATTTTAGAGCCCAACCCCCCAACTACAGCCCAGGGCCCCCTAGAGGTGCTTACCCAAGGGAAACAGCCCTCCTGCAGGTACAGTAGGTTCCTACCCATAACCAGGGCCGCCATTCTGATATAGCAACCCATTTCACTATGTCCCTACACATACAACCCGACTCATAGGAATCAATTTGTTCAATTACAAGTGTTATTCATGGGAAGAATTTTTGTAATAGAGCTTTAAATGTTCATGCCTTGGTAAGCTTAAATAGTTGCAATAAAAATCTAGGGGAAAAAAAACCCACTAAGTATTTTATTGCTTTCCATTTTTAGCAGTTTAATTTACAATCAAGACATTGACTAAGGCATTTGTTTACCTTTTTCCCTTAATTATAATATAAGAAAATGTATGCATAATCCTTTTTGGTGGAACGTACGGCAGAGGCTGGTAATTAACTTCCAGTCAGGCAAGCAAACGAGGGAACACGAGGAGGAAAAATGAAACCCAGAAAGAACAGAAAGTCATGACAGGATAAACTAGAATCCAACTAAAAATTGTTCATTTTGGTTTTCTCCAAAAGTTTAATAGGAGATGCTGAATGTGTTGCAAAAATACTTGAACAAGAAGGGAAGGAAAACGGAATGTTCCTGAGTTCTCAGTAAACATATAAAGCAGCAGAAGTTTGGGTGCCGATGGCTCAAACATTATATAGTCTGACTGGACTGTCATGGGGGGGGTCAAAAATATCCACGTTGGGCTTGTTATGCACAATTGAACCCATATGGCTACCAGTTGTTATTTCAATCAGCTCCTTGAGCCTCAGCTTGAAATGGTGGACATTGTAGTCCAACAAGAGCTAGAGAATGCCCTATGGTTAGGCCTGATATCAAAGGGCGTATTTAGCAATTTTCTTGTTTTTCACTTATCGAATGCTATGAGTTTTGCACTGAGTTATGAGTTTTGCTATTTGAGTTTGAAAATTTGGCTTGACTTTGCCTAGGACAAGTCCCATAGACTTTTGAGTCAATGGGAGTTTTTTAAGTGCAAAAAAAAACTTGAATCATGAAAAAAAAACTAGAACATTGAGAAATCTTCCCTTAAGTGTTAATGACACCCTTGTAGAGCATAGACAGGGGGCTCAGCCCAAAGGCCAGTTAGAGAAATATTTTGGGCGAATGCCAGTAGGCTTTATTACAGGAGTGGGCAAACTTTTTGGCTCGGTGGCCACATTGATTTACAGACGGGCTGGGCCAGCGTTACGCCCAGGGCTGCCATCAGAAATCACGGGGCCTCTCAGCTCCCACCCAGCATCCTCCAGCTTCACTCCCCAACATCCTCCAGCTCCGCCCCAGCATCCTCCAGCTCCCCCGAGCATCCTTCCTCCAGTTCCCTCAGCATCCTCCCTCCAGCTCCCCCCAGCATCCTCCATCTTCCCGCCCCCCCCCAGCGACCTGCAGCTACCTCCTCCAGCGACTACCTGCTTCCTCTGTCCTTGGCTGCTTCTGTCCCCCGGCTTCCCACTGCATCCTTTTGTACGGTTGCTCCCTACGTGTGCTGACGTCACACGCACGCATGGGGCGAAACCAATCAGGGCCCGTCATTCTTTTAAGGGGGCCGGAGTAGGCGGCCCGGATTAAAATGGCCCATGGGCCATAGTTTGCCCACCCCTGCTTTATTAGGTACATCTAAAAGTCCAATTTGTAGGTTGGTTAGGGTGAGATTTGGAGTGAACTCTTATTTGCTACCCTAGATCCAAGAAAGTATGAGTGAGGGGCTGATGCACAAATGTTTCCCTATATCTGTGTATCTGTATACCTTGTTATGAGCAAAAGGGGGGCCCTGACCCCTCCAAGGGGCACTTGAACTGAAAATGTCTTACAACCTCTTCTCTACACCTTGTCTCCAAAGGCAGGTGTCTAGGTGTCACTTAAAGCCCCTCCCTCACCTTCTTAGCCCGAATTGGATCCCTGTTCCGGAAATACTGGTTGTGCAGAATCATAAAAATATATGTCCCTTCCTGTTCCCATCTACTGCCAAAACTTTGACTCCAGCCATATTTCTTCAGGAGAGACTGCTGCAACCTTCTATTAACTGGTCCTCCAGATTCCCCTCTCTACCCCCTGCTGCTGCTGCTGCTGCATATTATATCACTTGCATATCAACCAGTCTCCCACCTTTTACTACTTCTGCTCTTCCATATATAACTGCTCTCATCTTTGCTGATTGCCCTGCAGTTCTCAAATGCCCCAACATCTTACATCAGAGAAGTTCCCACAATACCTCTCTTCTCAGACAGAATCACTTTCTAGACAGTATAGAATCTAGCGCTTTCCATCAACCTTGCCCTGCTACAACTCACTCTGACCTATTGCATTAATGTCCCTTTCTTGTTTTTATATCTGCTTCCCAATAGATTGAAAGCTCTTTGGGGCAGAGTCCTCATTCCAAATGTGTATGGAAACTCCTAGCACTTTAGTGAAGTCGGGGAACAGGGACTCCATGAATGAGGAATAGTAAGTGTCAGCATAATTTATAAGAGCACTTTCTAGGAAAGTGAGATTAGTTAGAAATAGCAGTTTCGGCTCCAACCAGGAGAGATTAGCTGGAAGTATCTTCCTTATAGGCACTGTTGCCTTAGAGCAGGACACGGTTAAGACGCAGGTATCAGGTCAGTTCCTATCCCTGATCCATAGTAGGCTGTGAGGGATCCTTGGCTACTAAGGGACACCCTGAGGATACAGATACTGGGCCAGACTACTCTCCACAGGGAGGCCATGCTGGTTGGTGGTCCTTACCTTCCCCACCCTCTGCTGAGGTGGGCTATACGGGTGGACACCTTATTTTTCTTCCTCCTGGGCACTTGTCTGATATCTCCTCTGTGTGAGTATTACTATAAACCTGCACATTGATTGTCTCTGACAATAAAACCAATTCGGTTGTTCAACTGCAAGAACCTTCTGGCGCCCATTTGTTACTTTGCACTGCACACAGCTACAGTGGGTTGTAGTTGCACTACACCATAGCTCCGTTTGTTCACTTCCACTTAGTGAAGGCCCATCCTGAAGGATTGGGTCGCGTGTACCCCATGCACTAAACTTACACTAGCCGTGCTGTTGGCTTGGTTACAGCCAAGAAGGGGTTACAATTTTCTAATTTATATAGTTTACCGCATTTGTGTTCACGCCTAGTGAAGCACCGAGCACTCTTGTTGTGCTATATAAATAATGAAATAGAAGCCATTACAATATGTTAAATTAGCTGCAATCAGTGCTTCCCTTCTAGCTGGAGTCTCTAAATGTTACACATGATCTACTAACCTTGTATTGGACTGTAAACCCCCCGGGGACGGATGTGCATGATGAACAATCTCTGCATATTTCAACACTATATAATTAAAGGATAATAATTAGACTGGGTTTGATAGCTGGATAGCACATATGCATAAACTGAAGCAATTACTATCAGCGAGTAATGTATATGTGTAGGATTTCTCCATGGGCCACTGAGGTGCTTACTTCTTCATAAGCAATAGAAAAAGTTATGCTAACGCTTCATGGCAGATATTTATTCATTATATTATTTTGCTGGCTTTTGGGCTACTAGACCGATGGGCAGAGCGCAGGGCAAACAACTTGTAAGAAGGTGAAAAATGTGTGTTACCGTATATACTTGAGTATAAGCCGATCCGAATATAAGCCAAGGTACCTAATTTTACCTAAGAAAACTCGAAAAACTCACAGTCCCCTCTGTAATTCATTGTGCGCGCCCATGGGGGGGTGGTCGCACACGAGCGCACGCACAAGGCGTAGATGCTAATACGATGGATACAGTTACCGTATATACTCGAGTATAAGCCAAGGGTCACTTTTTCAGCACATTTTTGGTGCTGAAAAACTCGGCTTATACTCGAGTATATACGGTAATATGTATGGGGTAAAGTGTTGTTATTTTGTTTGACCACTAGGTGGCAGTATAGATTCTTATATACGGTTATATGTATGGGGTAAAGTGTTGTTATTTTGTTTGACCACTAGGTGGCAGTATAGATTCTTATATACGGTAATATGTATGGGGTAAAGTGTTGTTATTTTGTTTGACCACTAGGTGGCAGTATAGATTCTTAGAAAAGTTGAGTGTAATGTAGTCCCATGGCCACCAGAGGGCAGTGCAGGCAGGAGGGTATAAAAGGAGCGGACACACCCAGGTTGACAGTTACATAGTTACATAGTTACATAGGGTTGAAAAAAGACCAGTGTCCATCAAGTTCAACCCATCCAAGTAAACCCAGCACACCTAACCCACACCTACCAATCTATACACTCACATACATAAACTATAAATACAACCACTAGTACTAACTGTAGATATTAGTATCACAATAGCCTTGGATATTCTGATTGATCAAGAACTCATCCAGGCCCCTCTTAAAGGCATTAACAGAATCTGCCATTACCCCATCACTAGGAAGGGCATTCCCCAACCTCACTGCCCTCACCGTGAGGAACCCCCTACGCTGCTTCAAATGGAAGCTCCTTTCCTCTAATCTAAAGGGGTGACAGTCTTTGACAGATGGGTGGGGTTGAGTCAACATCTATCGACTGGAGGTGAGTCAGGACCTGGGCAGTAGAGAGGAATAGTTAGCAGAGGTTAGAGGGGTGTAATAGCGAGCATCATATGCACGAGGCAGTCAGGGTAGATAGAATGGGCAGCCCCCTGCCCCAACTAGGAAAAAGAGGAATCAGGTTCCAACGGGTACCCAGTTAGTCAGGAAATCCGGTGCCAGCATAGGAACAGCTAGAAACAGTGCAGAGGGCTTCTGGCCAGAATCCGAAGGGAAAAGGCCTATCCTGGAATAGTGGAGGGGTATCACTGCGGAGAACCGGACCACTAAAGAGAGTGGAGGGGTACTATAGTGGATACCAGACCACTAGGCGGATAGGTGGGTCCATGATACCGGAATGGGAAAAAGTGGATGTACTGAACTGTAACTGGATGTAAGTTATGTAAAAAGAGAAGAATTGCATGAATCATTGTGAAATGCTCCAGTGCCTGCCTGCATGAAAGGAACAGTGACCACTGGCTGTAATAAAAGTTATTTGCACGAGGACAAGTCTGGCTGTTTCCTTCCTAACCAGAGTTGGCCTATCGAGTAAAGGTAAGGGTGCTGTCCCTTTAAGGAAGTGTTGCATCCTCAAGCTCCTACAAACTGCTGATTGTGTCGTCACTGGCCATTGGCCTTTGTGACATTACCTATAGCTTTACAGCTCAGAGATAAGGCATTTAGCTGAGCCACATAACAGTCTGTATGAGATAAAAAGAGCAAAATAAACCAAATAAATCAATGCAATGGGATTTATTACAACTGGAGGAGCAATGGGAGAAACTAGACGGCAATATTTATGCTACAATCAGAAGTAAATAGGATTGAAACAATAGTTTATTAAGAAAAAAGTATCTTTGTACTTATCCATTATCAGATAAAAAGTCTCCCTTTTATTTATGCATCAGTTTTCAGTCAACTGCCATCTAGAAACCGTCGTTCTAGGCGGCACTTAATTTGGGAATGCGATTTAATACAAGCGATGGGACCATTACGGCGCATATAGAACACCTATTCCTGCCAAGTTAAACAGTATCCAAAGAATAGAGACGGCTCAGCCGGTTAATCTGCATTATCCACAGAGCAACGGAATTATGAATGGTAATTCTATACCCATTTACAGCTTTACTGTGATGTTCGCTATTCCTGTCAGTGCAAATGCAGGGATAAAAATGAAATATAAGCTCTACATTTGGATCTTAAATAGAAAAATAGAATACCGGCGAGATGTATGAGGGGGACTGGGAAAACATTAGCTTTCATTGCAGCTAAACCTATTATAAATGTTGCACAAATCACAGGCAAAAGGATGGCAGGGTGGGATGGCTGTAGTATAAAGCCCCTGAATTGAAATCCGTACAAGGCAACATTATCATAGACAGTGGCTGCTCTCATTGCGTAGCTTAGTGGACTTTGTATGTTATAGTAATCCTCCAGATTCATTGTCATTGGAGGAAAAGATTATCACTGCCTTTACTGAAAGTCAGAGTGAAAAATAGCAATTAGGGTAAGGGGGGAGTTTGTTTATACAGAGTTCATTATCTCTATTTAAAACTATGCTGGTGAAACAAAGGTCAAGGACTTTACAAGGTTGAACCAATTTATTCATTTGGCCCCTGGAACAATAATCAGATCACATTGGGAACCTTGGCAGACCTATTGGTAGAGGACCACATCCATAGCCCAATGCAGTCATTGGCCTGATGATATTTTCACTTGGTGCTCAAGTGAGAAGCTTATTGAACTGTGTATGGGGCCAAAACAATAGCCCCCTGTTGGATATCTGGCCAGGGATCAGCCATGTACAGTTTATAGGGCCCAGCTGAAAATCCAATCAAAATGAGGACAGCATTGGGTCATGGTTGTGATCCTCTACCAATCGTTCTGCTTGGCCGCCATTATGATCTAATTAATGGCCCAGCAAATGCAGTTGTTTGACATTGACACCACCACTAGTCACAGTCCTTCAGTTAAAGCCCAACCCTGGCACACAAGCTCAAAGTGGGACCTCAGAAGATGTAGTAGATGAGTAGCAGGATGCCAGTGGTGAAAGTAACAAACTGGTCCTGGTTTTATTCACTTTAAGTTTGTGACCCCCAACTACAATCACGCTCTACCAGCAGCTAAACAACTATACTTCCCTTCATTAATCTCCTCTCTATCTTCTAAACCACAACAACTGTTTGCAAAATTTAACACCCTA
The DNA here is from genome assembly GCF_000004195.4 of Xenopus tropicalis. Taxonomy (NCBI): domain Eukaryota; kingdom Metazoa; phylum Chordata; class Amphibia; order Anura; family Pipidae; genus Xenopus; species Xenopus tropicalis. The sequence goes on along the minus strand of NC_030682.2, from coordinate 17,737,753 downwards.
CTGTGGCTCCCCCGCATCCTCCACCAGTTACTGTATCTGCTCCTTTTCTTAACACAACCTTAGACCACATTAGAATGAGCCATACCATTTCATGACAATCACAATCAGTTCCACCTTTATGCTGATGACACCCAAACCTACCCATCTATTTCTGACCTCTCTCCTTCTGTCTTTTCCCAAGTTACAGACTGTCTTATCTCCTGGATGTCACAGCAACACTGGAAACGGAATCTCTTTAAAACAGAATTCATTATATTTCTCCCAACACCTTCCCCCCTCAGGTTTCACTCACAGTCAATAAGATCACCTTTCAATCAACACCACATGCTGCCTGGGAATTATCTTAGACTCCTATCTATCTTTTACACGACACATCCAGACACTTGCCAAATCTTGGCGTATTCTGTGCAGCATTGCCCGAATATGTCCTTTCCTCAGCTCAGACACAGCTAAAACACTTATTCAGTCCCTTATTATTTCCCACTTTGACTACTGTAACTTACTCCTTACTGGCATTCACATCACCTTACCCAACTCCAATCAGTTCTAAACACTGTTACCAGACTCATTCATCTATAATACTGCTCCACATAAGCCGCTCCCCTATGCATATCTCTTCCCTGGCTCCCAATCTCCTCTCAAATCAATTAAAATTACTAACACTTACATTCAAGGCTCTTGAATCAATAAAGCCCCTCCCTATATTCCAGCTCTAATATCAAAATACAACCCCTATGCTCTGCCTCTGACCTTCACCTCTCTTCTCCTCTCATCACTTCATCCCATTCCCAACTTAAAGTCTTCTCCTGGGCTTCTGCCTGACTCTGCAACTCTGCCTCCAGCTATTGACGTTCCCCTACCTTCAAAACACTCCCTAAAGACCCCCCTGTTTAGGGAAGCATATTCCCTGTATCTTGATTGATCAGACATTGATGTTTCAAAACTCATCACTTTCTATATTCCATATGTTTCAAATGTACCCTTATCCTTAGAATTGGAAGCTCTTACGAGTAGGGCCCTCTGCTCCTACTTTCACTCCGTGACCTTTGTTTGATAAATTATTGTGAGACCCCGTTCATCATAAATTAATGTTAACTGCTGCACAACTTGCTGGCACTATAAGTAAATGATGATGATGATTGCTGGGTATCAGTGGGTGCAGCATGTCTAGACTGTGTGGCAATTCCTGGGCCCACAGAACCACTACAGAACATTCTACAGGACTGTAGTCAAAGACATAGTTAACACAACAGTTGTGGCAGGTAACAAAGTAATGTACATACGTTATAGAGTTTGTTGTCCCCCCGGAGCTGACATACGCCTACGTTAGTTGACATGAATGGCTCCTTCTCCACTTTATATTGCTCTTGTTTTGTATCGTACCGCCAGCTAAGCTTAGAAACCGGAACTCTTGCAGTGACATTTATTATTTTTAGTTCTTACTTACTAGCAGAACTGGTAGCATGTTCCATGCTGTGCTCAAACATTGACAATTCTGTTTTGTATGAGACAAAGCTTTTCTCTATCTCAAGCAAACAAAAATCTGTTAAGGAGACCAAGACATTCACAATGTTGACAGTTACACCTGAACATGACAGTTACACCTATATGAAAGCATGGGTATAACAGGCACTAGCCATGGCTCCAGGGGGATTCAGGCATGGTAATACAACCCCCCAATCTCACCCCAAATTACTTTTAGACTGTCACTCCTGTCTTTATTTATTTGGGCAGCCACCTACAAATCAGGAACCTCTGCTCTATACAAGTAAGGAGTAGTAATGAGCGACTCTGTCGTTTCACTTCGCTAAAACATTTGCAAAACGCATTGAAGTCAATAGGTGACAATTTTTATGTGGGACAATTTTTACATGCAACAAATTTTTACATGGGCGAAATGTGGATTTTCACTGCGAATCCATGCCTGGGGAAAAAATTCACTCATCTCTAGTAATGAGTACAGTGCTTGAAGAGGTATTGGAACATCCAAGGTTTTTGTTACTTCACCTTTAATTTACCATTCAGGTGATAAAGGAACATTGGCTGTGGTTTATACTCTATCTAGTGGCACGTCAACATCTGTGTACATTCATTTTCCTCTTGATTTGTTATAAGGGATAGAGACCAACCAACTAAAACAATTTATGGCTGGGATAAATACTGTGTATATATATATATATATATCAAGCAGAACCTTTATCCCTGCAGGGTGCTGTTTCACCGAGAACATGTAAATGTGTTGCATTTGAACCCCAACTCTCAATGTGTTATGGTGATAGAATCCTAAAAAATTCCATACTGGGGCAGTGAAAGCTGCTGTTAGAATACCCTTCACAAGATGGGGTAGGTTTTGGTCCATTTTAAAATCAGGTACTGTGATGCCCTGGAGAGGCTTGGGGTTCAGTCTTCTGCGATGATAAACTGTAACTCAACCACTATTGCTTCTGATGTATACAGTGTGCAGGATAAATGTATCTAACACTTAACCTACGCTATGGATGACACAAACTGGATTCTGGGTCCCCTTTCACTGGGGTTTGTTTGGAGGAGTCGAACGTGATGGACTTTTTCCAACTCGGCTCAACTATGTAACTATGTAACTATGTAACTATTCATTCAAAATCAGCCTTACAGTGAGCTCCCACCCCTCTGGCCACCCCAACAGGGGCAAGGTTCTCAGTTTGCCAGCCTACGTCATAAGAGGTCCATGATGGAGTGGGAAGCAGCTGACTATCTTAGTCAAGTGATGAGTGAATCTGTCCCGTTTCGCTTCGCCATAAAATTCCCGAAACAGCGAAAAATTTGTGAAATGCATTTGTCACGCAATTTTTTTGTCTCCTGCATTTTTTTTACATGACCACGGCCTTTTTTTTCCAATTTGCCACGCGACAAAAAAATCCAAGAATCCATGCCTGGCGAAAAAATTCGCTCATCACTACTAGGGATCCACCAAAATCCAAGATTCGGAATTCATGCAAGATTCAGCCTTTTTCAGCAGCATTTGGCCGAATCCGTGCCTCCACGCCATGCGTGGTTGCCTTTAACCCTTGCCGATCTTAATTTGGATTCGGATTAGGTTCGGATTAGGTTCAGTATTCGCCTTCTACATACAGGATACAGTACAGGGTTTGCCAGCCTTCAGAAGGGAGTGAGATACAACCTATAAGTCGGTGCAGACAGGAGAGAAAACAATTTGGGCTTTTGGGTCCTAAAGAGTAGCAAGTTAGATAGTCAGCTCCTATTCCTGGGACTCTTTGTGCTGTTTAAGTTTCAAGCTAGCAGACAGCTACTAAAGACCCAACAACTCACTTGTCAATGTCAGCCCTCAGAAATGGGACCAGACCTGTTCTTTCTGTATGGTGATTGTGATAGCCCACCACTCAGCCCAGAATTTAGTCTAAATCAGTTCCCTGGGTGTTGGTGAACAACTCATTTCTTTAGATAAATGCTTAGCGCTCACAGTAATAGAGCCTACCCAATATCCCATAGTAAACCAAAGGGGGTACATAGTCAACAAAATTCCTCAGTAACAGAGGAACTAGTAAGGTGCAGCCAGATCTGTCTACCCAATGGGATTTGCATGGGTTGGACTAAGAGATTGTCCTCTCATGTCCCAATTGCTCAGCTCAGTAGATCTTTAACCACCCAAATGTCTAAGAAACAAGCTTGGAAGTGACTTAAGGAATGGTGGAGAGGAACTTTAGCCATGAGCTAGGAAGGGTTTCTGTTGGATAAGAGAAGTCTAATGATGAAATTCCCTACTAAGGAAATCACTAATGGAGAATTTATTGGTAGGATCCAAATGCCATTTGATGAAGAAGCTGCAAGTGTAGTCACAACAATTACAGCAATAGACTGAAGCAGGGACTATGCCATGTAGGGCTTCGGAATGGCCGGCCCAAGCACACAATGAAACCTATTATACACCACTCTAAGGAAACATGAAGTTTTAGGGAATCTGACACAGTTATAAAACTGGATCCCACATAATATCATTAAAGTTTACAGAATTATTTGATTTGCTCTTAAAAGCAACGCCTGTAGTGCTAGTGAAGCGTGAATAATGAATGTTACTGTGGGCTATGTGCCCCTAAGGAACGGCACGGCAGCTTGAGGCCCGTTCTTTAATGTCATTACATCTTAACTCATTGTTCCCCCCGAGTTCTTGCAGTTCTGAGACCAACAGGCCCAACATGTGGGATTGGGTTCTGCTAATCGACTGCCATTGCCCCCCCCCCATTCATTCTCTCACCCCCTTTCCTCTGTCTCTGCAGTTTCCTGTTATTCCTCTTTCCTCTCCCATCGATCTCATTTGTCTTCTCATTACTTCTTCTTCCCTTCTGTATCCCCCTTATTCTCCTTCCTGTCTCTGACTTCTCTCTCTTTTTATCTTTGCTTAAAATGATTAATTAGGATTATTACAGTATAATTATTAATTACGGTATCCTATGCCCTTTCATATAATTCCCTATCTCCCTTTCTTCTCCCTCATCGTTCAGCTTCTCTCTTTTTTATTCTGTCTCTTATATTCATTCTTTCCTTATTCTACGCCCCGTTTTTTCTAGTTCCCTCTTCTCTCTACTTTGTCTGTCTGTCTCACTCTCTATCTGTCTCTTCTATTGACTTTACTTTATTGCCTGTCTATCTTACTGTCTACTATTTTCTTTCTCACTCAATCACTTCCATTCTCACTCTTGCTGTCTCTTCCAGTCGCTCCTTCTGGGATCTGTATCCCTCATTCCCTCTCTTTCCCTCCCACTTTTTCTTTTAACAGTCCCTCACATTCAAATTGCCTCTTCCTCTCTGTCTTCCTATCTATTCTTTCTTTCTTCTGCTCTCCCAGTATATCCCATTTCCACTCGCTCTCTCTTAATGTCCAAATACCTCTCACTAGCTGTCTCTTCAATTCTCTTTCCTTTTTCTTTTTCTGTCTCTTTCCCAACCAAACAATGCCCCCTCACTCCTTCCCTGTGACTGTATCTCCCACACTTTACCCCTCTGTGCAGTCTCTTTTCCAGTAGCACTTTTTCTCTCCCTCTCTCTGCCTCCCCACCCGTCTCTCCTTTTATCCCTCCTCACATGTCCCCGTTCCCTCTCCCACGTAAGCTCTCCCCATCCCTCTGGCATCTCTCCTTACAGGGGATATAGAAGCACACATTAACTCACACATAAATGCTCCCATACAGGCACATACACATTACAGCCACCCCCATACAAATGAAATGAATGTTGGAGAGATTAGCATTACCTTTGTGCTCCCTGCAATGCTCATTTCATTCAGATCTCCTCCACTGAATAATGACACCCACCCCAATCTCTCCGTACCCTGAATAAGACCCCTAGGTTTGAACCACTTCTACTTGCCCATTGTCACATCTGCTTTGCACACCATAATATTTCAATTCCTTCCTTTCTTTTTCTCTCTCCTCTTTTTTAAGCTTTTGATTATTTCAGACATTTTATTATCTTTTTTATTTCTCGGCACGCAGAGCCTTGGGAGCATAATTCATATATATTTAAAATGAAATTGTATGTACAAACATGAGCACGTTATTATCTATGCCATGTTGTGCTTAGGATTCTGCTCACGTCTTTTCTCAGGGGAAGCCTTCCCTGGACTGAATGAACAGCTACCCAACATCTAAGAGAAAGGAACGCCAACAGAATATGGCATTAGACCCTCAATTACGGCTCAGATCATAGAGCTCCAATTTCTGACAGGGCGGCTAGATTTTGGCATCACAGATGTTTCTCTAGACAGGTAGGGGCTCTTAGGTTTACTAACAACTACATTTCAACCTTCGGGCTTTATCATAGACTAGATTACCTGTGTGTGGATTTAATATGACAATGTAAGTTGATGAATGAATCTCATATTTCACAAAATAATACAATGGAATCCATGATAGCACTTTAATAGTTAATAGTTTTGTGGTCATTATCCGACTAAAGGGGCAGGGTTCCAATTCTAATGGCTAAAGCATATCAAAGGGTTTTTGTCCACCTGGAATAGGTCCCCTTAAGCAAATAATGAAGCAAAAGGAACAGGAGGGTATAGCTGGCTTATTGTGTGCATTGCTATATATTTGTATTAATACCTATGGGTTGGTTCTTTCCCATTTGTGCCCAGCATATCAAGGTGCATTTCAAGGACCAGGTTGGGAAACACTAATTTATAACATTATTTCACTATTTTGCCCTAAAATGCCTGCTGTCCCCTCGCACACTCTCCCTACAAGGACCCCCATAATCTGCATTCAGTAAACCAAAGCTTTGGTTGGCAATGGCCAATAAGTGGCTCATCTGACCCACACTTGCCTTTAGGGCAGTATCCAGTCTCACTCTGGCAGTGCATCCTGAATGGCAAATCTATGGTATCCAAGCTGGAAATACTGGCTATGTGCCTGGTGCAAACTTTAGTGAATTTATTATCAGGCAAGGAAAGAGCCACAAAGGGGTGGCAATTATCTTCCCTTGATCCCTGGGAGGGTTGCCACCTTTGTTGCAATTAATTAATACTTGCTTTGAGGTTTGGGGGGGGAGCAGTGATGTCTCATGGGGACAGGGAATGGGTGGATGGGGTGAGGCAATAGGTGGGTAAGGAAAATGAGCAGTGCAGAGGCTGGCCTCCAATAAAAGAGGGTGATCTGCCGCTGAGTCAGGGAAGGGAGGGATTGTAGGTAGGGTTGCCACCCTTACAAATTTACCTTGCTGGTAAATTTTTAATACCAACACCGGCCCTAGTTGGCATTTTGTCACTAGGCCGGTCAAATTCTGGGCTGGCTGGGTGGAAAACCTATGCTGGGGACATCCATGTTATCAAGTTCCCTCCCAAGTATAACCCTTCGGAGAGCAGAAGAACAGTTAATGATGGGAGGAGGGCTCTGCCACCTTAGATGCCATAGTAAGGGGTTTCACAGTGCATTGCCAGGCACTTTTGAACCAGGCTAGAAAATCGGGGTCAAAGTCAGACAGGTATAAACTCTTCTCAGGGTGCAGAGTGTGGCATCTGCCATGTTTAAACATGTGCATAGTGCTAATGAAACCCTGTGCTTATTTGTGCCCTAAGGGAGAGTCCTTCATTGGGTCGGTACCGTGGGTGCATAGTGCATTGGGTCGGTACCATGAGTGCATAGTGCATTGGGTCGGTAACATGGGTGCATAGTGCATTGGGTCAGTACCATGAGTGCATAGTGCATTGGGTCGGTAACATGGGTGCATAGTGCATTGGGTCAGTACCATGAGTGCATAGTGCATTGGGTCGGTAACGTGGGTGCATAGTGCATTGGGTCGGTAACATGGGTGCATAGTGCATTGGGTCGGTAACGTGGGTGCATAGTGCATTGGGTCAGTAACATGGGTGCATAGTGCATTGGGTCAGTACCATGAGTGCATAGTGCATTGGGTCGGTAACATGGGTGCATAGTGCATTGGGTCGGTAACATGGGTGCATAGTGCATTGGGTCGGTAACATGGGTGCATAGAGCATTGGGTCGGTAACATGGGTGCATAGTGCATTGGGTCGGTAACATGGGTGCATAGTGCATTGGGTCAGTACCATGAGTGCATAGTGCATTGGGTCGGTAACATGGGAGCATAGTGCATTGGGTCAGTACCATGAGTGCATAGTGCATTGGGTCGGTAACATGGGTGCATAGTGCATTGGGTCAGTACCGTGAGTGCATAGTGCATAGGGTCGGTAACATGGGTGCATAGTGCATTGGGTCAGTAACATGGGTGCAAAGTGCATTGGGTCGGTAACATGGGTGCATAGTGCATTGGGTCGGTAACATGGGTGCATAGTGCATTGGGTCGGTACCATGAGTGCATAGTGCATTGAGTCGGTAACATGGGTGCATAGTGCATTGGGTCGGTAACATGGGTGCATAGTGCATTGGGTCGGTAACATGGGTGCATAATGCATTGGGTCGGTAACATGGGAGCATAGTGCATTGGGTCGGTAACATGGGAGCATAGTGCATTGGGTCGGTAACATGGGTGCATAGTGCATTGGGTCGGTACCATGAGTGCATAGTGCATTGATTCGGTAACATGGGTGCATAGTGCATTGGGTCGGTACCATGAGTGCATAGTGCATTGAGTCGGTAACATGGGTGCATAGAGCATTGGGTCGGTAACGTGGGTGCATAGTGCATTGGGTCGGTAACGTGGGTGCATAGTGCATTGGGTCGGTAACATGGGTGCATAGTGCATTGGGTCGGTAACATGGGTGCATAGTGCATTGGGTCGGTAACATGGGTGCATAGTGCATTGGGTCGGTAACATGGGTGCATAGAGCATTGGGTCGGTAACATGGGTGCATAGTGCATTGGTACGGTAACATGGGTGCATAGAGCATTGAGTCGGTAACATGGGTGCATAGAGCATTGAGTCGGTAACATGGGTGCATAGTGCATTGGGTCGGTAACATGGGTGCATAGTGCATTGGGTCAGTAACATGGGTGCATAGAGCATTGAGTCGGTAACATGGGTGCATAGAGCATTGAGTCGGTAACATGGGTGCATAGTGCATTGAGTCGGTAACATGGGTGCATAGTGCATTGGGTCGGTAACATGGGTGCATAGAGCATTGGGTCGGTAACATGGGTGCATAGTGCATTGGGTCGGTAACATGGGTGCATAATGCATTTGGTCGGTAACATGGGTGCATAGTGCATTGGGTCGGTAACATGGGTGCATAATGCATTGGGTCGGTAACATGGGTGCATAGTGCATTGGGTCGGTAACATGGGTGCATAGTTGCATATAAGGGAGTTGCAGGTGAAATCCAATGGCAGATCCAAGTGTGTAAAAATTCAGGTTGTAGGTCCAGATATAGGACGAAGATATTGGTCTGGGCTTCAGGAAATGTGACCCGTGCAGGAGTCTACATTAAAAGCAGGGCTAAATATCAGTGCTGTTTTATATCTATTGCACTTTGCACCTCATTTATGATAGTTGTCACTGTATTAGCGGAACATTAGCCCCCAATTGTGTTTGTGGCTATTTGTGTGTAGGTGCAACAACAGGGACAGCAAGCGCCAATAATATATTGCAAATTGCTTTTCGGATGGCACTACCAATAAATGAACCCTAATAAATGAGCCCCGTTATACCTTGACAACATGTGGAAAAATAATATCATGGGTATTTATCTCCAGCAGAATAAAAGTTAGCTGGAAACACTGTTATCCCTTGATGGGAAGGTTAGAATGTGCTCCCCTGGCTTGGAGAGGGCTGGCAGTCAGCGATGGGATACGTCCCTGTCAGCCCTGCTGCGCGGAACCAAGTGCCAACGATGCTGCTGAGACCTTCACCCCAGTAATGAGGCACCGGAACCCGGAATAGCAGCAGAACAAGGTGTTTCTGGGCTCTCTGGCTCAAAACTGACTTCATATTAGGCTGGAAAAGGGATATCTTATTTGGCGTCAATGTTTATCTCCCCAATGGAACGTTTTTAGGTTTCTTGTTTTGTTTTTTTTTTTTAATTTTGAAGTGGGAGGAAAATAAATGCGTGAGAAGACATTTATCAATCTCATTAAATACTACTATATAAGCAAACAGTATCTAATGGAGCATAATTAAATTGAGATGATTTACTGCAACATTTGGGTTGAACTATTTCTTATCCGGTAAAGAGCTCCCCCAAGTGGCATTTCTTCAGAAATCAAAAGACGAAGTGGTAGAAAAAAGTCTATGTCAGATGATAGATAGATGGATAGATGATAGATAGATAACTAGATAGATAGATAGATAGATAGATAGATAGATAGATAGATAGATAGATAGATAGATTAATGATAGTAAAGATATCCAAGATAACACAATAAATAAATAGGTAGAGAAAATCTGAAAGTTTTGGGTTACTAGACTTTTAGGAGCCACTTTGGGAGGAAAAAAAAAGCTATAACTACAACAAAAATAATATAATAGCCTCTGGGAAGGGACTGGGGCTGTGGGATAGCAGGTATAGTAGGGAGAGATGGTGCCTATAGTAGCAGTGGGGGGATACTAGCCTCTGGGAAGGGACTGGGGCTGTGGGATAGCAGGTATAGTAGGGAGAGATGGTGCCTATAGTAGCAGTGGGGGGATAATAGCCTCTGGGAAGGGACTGGGGCTGTGGGATAGCAGGTATAGTAGGGAGAGATGGTGCCTATAGTAGCAGTGGGATAATAGCCTCTGGGAAGGGACTGGGGCTGTGGGACACCAGGTATAGTAGGGAGAGATGGTGCCTATAGTAGCAGTGGGGGGGATAATAGCCTCTGGGAAGGGACTGGGGCTGTGGGATAGCAGGTATAGTAGGGAGAGATGGTGCCTATAGTAGCAGTGGGGGGGATAATAGCCTCTGGGAAGGGACTGGGGCTGTGGGATAGCAGGTATAGTAGGGAGAGATGGTGCCTATAGTAGCAGTGGGATAATAGCCTCTGGGAAGGGGCTGGGGCTGTGGGACACCAGGTATAGTAGGGAGAGATGGTGCCTATAGTAGCAGCGGGGGGATAATAGCCTCTGGGAAGGGACTGGGGCTGTGGGATAGCAGGTATAGTAGGGAGAGATGGTGCCTATAGTAGCAGTGGGGGGATAATAGCCTCTGGGAAGGGACTGGGGCTGTGGGATAGCAGGTATAGTAGGGAGAGATGGTGCCTATAGTAGCAGTGGGGGGGATAATAGCCTCTGGGAAGGGACTGGGGCTGTGGGATAGCAGGTATAGTAGGGAGAGATGGTGCCTATAGTAGCAGTGGGGGCATAATAGCCCCTGGGAAGGGACTGGGGCTGTGGGATAGCAGCTATAGTAGGGAGAGATGGTGCCTATAGTAGCAGTGGGGGGATAATAGCCTCTGGGAAGGGACTGGGGCTGTGGGATAGCAGGTATAGTAGGGAGAGATGGTGCCTATAGTAGCAGTGGGGGGATAATAGCCTCTGGGAAGGGACTGGGGCTGTGGGATAGCAGGTATAGTAGGGAGAGATGGTGCCTATAGTAGCAGTGGGGGGATAATAGCCTCTGGGAAGGGACTGGGGCTGTGGGATAGCAGGTATAGTAGGGAGAGATGGTGCCTATAGTAGCAGTGGGGGGATAATAGCCTCTGGGAAGGGACTGGGGCTGTGGGATAGCAGGTATAGTAGGGAGAGATGGTGCCTATAGTAGCAGTGGGGGGATAATAGCCTCTGGGAAGGGAATGGGGCTGTGGGATAGCAGGTATAGTAGGGAGAGATGGTGCCTATAGTAGCAGTGGGGGGGATAATAGTCTCTGGGAAGGGACTGGGGCTGTGGGATAGCAGGTATAGTAGGGAGAGATGGTGCCTATAGTAGCAGTGGGGGGGATAATAGTCTCTGGGAAGGGACTGGGGCTGTGGGATAGCAGGTATAGTAGGGAGAGATGGTGCCTATAGTAGCAGTGGGGGGATAATAGCCTCTGGGAAGGGACTGTGGCTGTGGGATAGCAGGTATAGTAGGGAGAGATGGTGCCTATAGTAGCAGTGGGGGGATAATAGCCTCTGGGAAGGGACTGGGGCTGTGGGATAGCAGGTATAGTAGGGAGAGATGGTGCCTATAGTAGCAGTGGGGGGATAATAGCCTCTGGGAAGGGACTGGGGCTGTGGGATAGCAGGTATAGTAGGGAGAGATGGTGCCTATAGTAGCAGTGGGGGGATAATAGCCTCTGGGAAGGGACTGGGGCTGTGGGATAGCAGGTATAGTAGGGAGAGATGGTGCCTATAGTAGCAGTGGGGGGATAATAGTCTCTGGGAAGGGAATGGGGCTGTGGGATAGCAGGTATAGTAGGGAGAGATGGTGCCTATAGTAACAGTGGGGGGGATAATAGCCTCTGGGAAGGGACTGGGGCTGTGGGATAGCAGGTATAGTAGGGAGAGATGGTGCCTATAGTAGCAGTGGGGGGATAATAGCCTCTGGGAAGGGACTGGGGCTGTGGGATAGCAGGTATAGTAGGGAGAGATGGTGCCTATAGTAGCAGTGGGGGGATAATAGCCTCTGGGAAGGGGACTGGGGCTGTGGGATAGCAGGTATAGTAGGGAGAGATGGTGCCTATAGTAGCAGTGGGGGGATAATAGCCTCTGGGAAGGGACTGGGGCTGTGGGATAGCAGGTATAGTAGGGAGAGATGGTGCCTATAGTAGCAGTGGGGGGATAATAGCCTCTGGGAAGGGACTGGGGCTGTGGGATAGCAGGTATAGTAGGGAGAGATATGTATACTGAGTAAGTACACGTGTGTCTCTGTCCTTTACACATAGATAAATTCGGGGGCTTTGCTGAAATTAACTGCTAATTGTGTGGTTTCTATGAGACTTTGCAATCACTGCACTTATTATGGTTAGGGCGCTGCTGGCAATCAGAAACCCTTGACATTTGAAAGAAAAAAAAAGCCCCGGCTCCATGTATTATTATAGCTCCCCCACGCAGAGACTACGCTTGGCATGAACACAGCAGGGGGTTAAAATGAAGTTGAAAGACTGACACACGCAGAATATTAACTCTTTCCTTATAATTCGGCGTTTGCTTTGCAGAATCCTGTTTACCCTTTAAATAATATAAATAGTATTTCCCGTCTCCGACATAAAAGCGCCAGCGAACACAGAACACATGAAAGTGGGTTTTCAGGGATTCATTATATTTCAGCGGAACAAAAGATAAATTGAATAGTATCTGCATTTTATTATGATTAAGGGAAGTTTCTGAGGGACAGGGATGTTTTTAGAGCGGATGTTTCTTTGGGTTGGAAATCTAATGCCCCCCCCCACCCCCCACGGCCAGGGATGAGGGGTAACGAATGAAATAAGGCCCTCAGACGCAAGGAAAGAGTAACCTGGGAATAAAACTGCACAAAGTAGCCAGGAAAATGGGCAAGGATACTTCTACTGGGAATGGAGGAAAGGGGGTTTCACCATCAGCAAAGTAGGGCTGTTCTTACGAAGCAGTACAATAAGAGGTGATTATATAAAAGGTGAACTGATCTTAATGGCGTTGTTTTTGATGCAACAAAGATAACAGCAGAGACAATATTGGGCCCTAAGCAGGGCGGCAGCTTGGGGCCCCACTCCCCCAGCAGATCCAGTCACTACCGGGGGGTTCATAGGGATTAAGATGAGATGCACAGCATGTATTGGGCTGAGCTGCACTGATGTACGTAGTGAATGTATCGTACCCGCTGTGCACTGCTGATTCTGACTCCTGACCTTTTGCTGAATTTGTGTCTCACTAATGAGCCTCATTAGGTCCAAATGGCAAATAAAGTATATAAGGCAAAGCCTTGCTGGGCCCATAGCGCAGCCTGGTGATTATGTAAGGTTCCCGGGTCAGGAGAATTACTGGGGATGTGTCTGGAATATCCAGCGAGAAGGGCTGCGCCTCTAAATGGGTGGGAATCAGTAACTGCGCTTAGTAGAAAAGTCCCCAATTTTCTAGGTGATCTGGTAGCAGGAGGGATTGTGGGTTTGGCAAGGGTGGAGAACCAGATGGGGCCTTGGGTTATGCCCAGAGCAGTCTTTGGGGTTCAGAGTTGATTTGCCTGGGCCCCCAGAGCAGCCAATGGATGTAGGGAGGATAAACCCAGGCTAATTTATTTAATTAATGTAGATAATGTGGAGGGCTGTCATCAGGGGGATACTCCCAGGGCAGGGCTTGCAGGGAGTGGGCAGGGCTTGCAGGGAGTGGGCAGGGCTTGCAGGGAGTAGGCAGGGCTTGCAGGGAGTGGGCAGGGATTGGGAGATCATAGGTAGAATTTAGGCATAATGAGTTGGGGCCAGAGCAGATCAGGACAGGAATATGTATATGAAGGGGCATTTATTTTTATTGAGGCAACATCCTAGCAGGGCCCACCCCCCAGTGTCCCAGGTGGCCAATGGGTTAATAATTGAGGCCCAGTGATGGTACAGGGCACAATCATGGATGTGTGTACATAGTAAGACAAGATGGAGTCAGGTGAATATTGCTATTGTGGCACAGGGTGTATAGTAAGGCAAGATGGCTCAAGGGAATGGGAAACTGTCAGTGCGAGTAACAGGGCAAGATGGAGTAAGGGGAAGGGATTGTGGGACAGTAAAACTAGATGGAGCCGGAGGGAGGATCGGTCACATACACACAGGATATACAGCTCCTAGTTCTATTCTAGCAATAACATCCATTGTAGTGGTGGAAAGGTTATTAGTGGGTCTTGTAACCCATAGTAACTAATTAGAGGGTTTTATATACTGGACTGTTTAAAAGTGGTTGCTATGGGTTACTGAGCATTGTGCACACTAAGGGGGGGGGGGGCATGCAGGGAATCAAGAGATGAAAGATGGGCCAATCATGTGCCTGCTCTGCTCCCAACCCCACAGAACAGACTTACTTGATGGGACACTGGGCAGGGCGGGATTGGGCTGGGATTAAAGTAGGCATATTTTGAATGAGAGACAGGAATATGAGTAGGAAAGGGCCTTAATAGAAAGATAAGGAATACAAAGTGACAATAACAATAAAATTGTAGCCTATTTTGGCTGCCGGGGTCAGTGACCCCCATTTGAAAGTTGGAAAGAATCAGAAGAAAAAGGTATGTACTGACCCAATCAGGCAGTGGGTAACTAACCCACATTCGGAATCCAGTATGTGAATATCATTTATATATATATATATATATATATATTGCTTTTGTTTCTGATTTCTTCTATTATCACTCATTTTGGTATCACTGATTATTTTAATTATCTTCGGAGGTAGCTATTATATTATTTTGGACGCAGCTTGGTTTCTGACCTATAGATGGCGCTGTTTGCAAAGCTTTAAAAAAGGACTGTGTTGATGTCATGAATATGAGCCCATGTTTGAGGGTTCATACCCCAAACACATCAAGCGTTTGCCCCTCAGCAGCCCCCCATGGCTTTATCAAAGAAATAAAAAGACTGGTTATAATTATGGATACAGAATGCAGCCTTTTTTCCTTTCTTTGGTTGCTGCTGAGAGCAGGTCAGACTGGGGCTGCTACCCCAGGGGCCCCCACACCCCCATCTCACCCACTGTTAGCCCCTCCCCCTGCGCTCACCCACTGATAGCCCCTCCCCCTGCGCTCACCTTATACTTATTTTTGCCGTGATGGGGGGAGGGAAGGAGGGGATCAGGCGGTGTCGAACTGGCCAACCAGGATACCAGGAAAGCTCCCGGTGGGCCCAAGTGTCAGTGGGCCTTCCTGCTCCTGGCCATTTGGCCTGTTTCATGGTCATTCCCTATTTTTGAATGGAAACAAAGAGTAGAAATAGATGGAAGAATAGATGCTAGCATGTAAATAAAAGAGACTAGGAGAATAAAGTGGTTGAGTGAGTAAAGGAGGAAAAATAGTTTGGAAAGTGGGCCTATGGTCTAAGGTTTTCTGGTGGCCCCTGGGGTCCCAGTCCAACACTGGGATCAGGTCCCAGGCCAGACCCCACCGGGTTTTCTCCTGTTACCCTGCCGGCCCAGGCTAGGAGTGGATATTTGGGCCCCATAACACATTAGAGTCACAGTGCCCATGGAATGTTCTTGGTAAAGGAACAAATAACATTTCATTCTGTCATAAATGTCAGTAAGTGCCCTGTGTGCCTTTAGACTCAGTGCCATTTGTTAGTTATAAAGTCGTCAGGCCACAGCAATAGCAATATCAGGCCTTTCCAAAGTGCAGCCTACTGTTAAACTACAACTCTCAGCATCCACCAAGGACCCCTGGCAGTGAAGTACCGGTTACAGAAACACGTGTAACAAATGTGGCATTGTACTATATATTAGCAATATTTTCTAGGCACATTCTCACGCTACTCTGTAGCTCAGAATCAGTTGCATCTCCACCTCTCTCCACTTGATGGCACTTTAGCACAATTTCTTTTATAGTAAGGGAATGTGCCCTTAAGCAAGATGTCCGCCAATGCTTCTTCCAATGATCAGGTTTGATATTCTATGTGGCATTTCTGTAAGGCCGGTGAATGACACTGCTGTTATTGCTGATATGTTTTCTCTTTTCTGTGGAAGAACCAAACACTTCCCTATGTACATAGCCACCGCTGATAGCGTAACCCCCTGTGTTAGTCTCCTGTCCGACTCCTAACCCTCCCTCCACTTTGCTGCCTGCCCTAACCTCTGGCCTGTCAATGTGTTCCACACTCACCTCTAGACTTAAGGGGGCTTGTTTATCAGCACTGTGGGAAGTAACCCATGGCAACCAATCACATTGTTGGACTCATTGCTCTACCTGCAGCTGGCTAAAAAAGAGCCAGTCACTGATTGGCTGCTATAGGTAACTGCCCAGTGTTGATAAATTAGCCCTCAAGGTCACCACTGATTGGTCACTCACTAACTCCCTAAGCAGTCGTCTCTGTTGCCTACCACTAATTCTGTCCCTGGCCCTCATAGGCACAACCTTTATGTAAAAATATAGCCATGGGGGGGGGATATAGAACATATTATATAGATTGTAAGCTCTACGGGGCAGGGACCTCCATCCTCTTGTGTCCTCGACTCTTAACTTATTGCAACTGTATTTATCTGTATTTATTGTTATACTTTGTATTTATCTATTATTATCTTAATAACCCCGTTTGTATTAAAGTATTCTACTGTACAGCGCTGCGTACATAAGTAGCACTTTATAAATAAAGATATACATACATACATATATACATACATATTATTATTGTTTCAAAATTATATATTTAACTTAATACATCAGGGCGTTAGCGGGGTGCAGGGAGTTGCAGTTCACCGACAGCCGCGGGAGCTACAGGTTATGTTATTGAACCCTCCTCAAAATAACTCTGACCCTGGAAACTGTTTAAAGTAGTTTTTCATAAGGAAGGGGGCGTTATTGCACCCCATATAGAGAGTGACCAATCAGAATCCCAGCTGAGCAAAATCATTTATTTATTTAAGGGATCCCAGATGGTACCTACCTATATATATATATATACACACAAATACAGAAAATAATCCCCTATTCAGTCATTCAGAATAATATCATGAAAGGGAGAATTTGCTGCCTGACATGAAAACTCAATCCTGCCCCCCCCCCTGTGAATTTGCCCCAAAGGGATAACTTGCTTATAAAGAGAAGAAATTTTTCCAGTGGGGCTCATAGCGCTGCTGGGGATCCAAGTAAAACCGCTCCGACTTGCTCTGCGCGCATTCAGGGGGCAAGTTCTTACCTGCACAAAGTCACAGGGGTGGAGTTTGGAATGTACCATTGAAAGCAGAATTTCAGTTTAAGTGGCCAAAGCTGAACTGAAACTTTTTTTTAAAGGGGAACTTGCCCCGGGAACAGTTTTTCCCCTATACATTAATTACCCAACTGATGCTGGTTTTAAAGTCATTTGTAAGATACTGCCTAGAGCACATTACATTATGGGTGCAGCCTTAAGCCCCCTAAGTGGTTGTATATGTTTGGCCCAAGCAGGGCCGGAACTAGGGGTAGGCAGAAGAGGCAGCTGCCTAGGGCGCAATGATTGGGGGGCACCAGGCTGGAACCTCTCCTGCCTACACCTAGTCCTCTCCCTCTGTCATTGCCCCCGCCGCTTGTCATTAGCGGTGGAGGCAATGACCGATCTAATCGCACCGCCCCACCTGCACCTCCTTCTGTGCTTTGGCGCGCATGCGCCGTTCGGGGGGGCGGGGAGGAGGGCGGAGTTGGACAACTGGGTTGCCTAGGGCGCCCAGTCGGCTTGGCCCGCCCCTGGGCCCAAGCCCAATTGCTACAGCACATTGGACTGACCTAGTTAGTAAATCGCCAGCTAGGGCCGGCACCCGTATTACAATTGTAATGCCCTATAACTCCCTGCCTTCCCTGACCCTCTCTGTGCCCATCACCCTTTATAACCACGGGCCACCCTGCTCTATAAACCTGCCCATTTTGTGGCCACATTTGCCTTAGCCCAGCCCCTCCCCTTATCTCATAGCTTCAATTATAACTCCGCCCCCCCATCCTGAAGGCTGAATATTATTGACAGAAAAAAGTGGCAACTCTAGGTATACTATGCACCCTGTAAGTGCTTGTATAGGAGCCCAAAATTGCACCCTTAGTGCTTATGGATCATCTCAGGTCTTTGCCACCATTACTAAATAGGCCTGAAGGCTACTTCACTTTCTTATAGCTTCATAGGGCAAGCCCCTCCCTCCTAATTGCCACTGAGGGACCACCTCCTACTAGAACCTTCCACTCTAATGGGATTGCCTGTCCCACACTGCCATCTAGTGACTGGAACCCGTAATAACACTTTGCCATGCCGCCATGTGGAACAGAACGAGTCCTCAGTTTCTTTCCTTCCCGAGCGCTTGGCTAAAAGCAACTTCCAATATAAATAAATGAATAAAAGTAACAGCATATGTATTCTGTTATATGGCAACGCAGCTCCCCCAATTAGATGTAATAAAGGCTAATTCTGCCTTCTGTTCTCCATACTTCACATCAAAGCTGCTTTTCATGCATAGGATGGCGCATAATGGGAATAAAAGCAGATCGGAACGTCGCTGCCATAAGATGTGTCCTTAGAATAATCACAAAGCACAGATCTCTATCACGAGTTACATCAAAGCTTGGGGGGGGGGGAGCAGAAGGAGGATGGTAATGAAGGGGATACAGAGGGAATAATAATCAGGCACCCATAACTCAAAGCCGCTGTAAGGAATGGGAGCCCCCGTACAGCTCATAGTATTGGGATGAAGGCACTGGGGTAATAGACCTGTATGAATTACTGCAGGGGTGGCTTGGCCCCTCCCACATTTGAGCCAGATTAGCAGTAGAAGTGGCGAAAAGTGAAAAAAGACTAGTGGCATAACTAGTCGGCACTACCCCCCTGCAAATAAAAACTTAGGGGGACCCATTCCCTTCCCCAATAATGTCTGCATCCCCCACTCCCTGCTCACAGGTAGGAGAGCGGCCAGGGAGGGGGATTTCTTTCCAATTATAGAGGTTCCACTCACTGGGGCAGAGAGGTCAATCCCATATGATAAGCAGAAATAAAGCCTAAATAAGATTATAGCTGGAAATACAGTATTTTATATACTGAACCTACTGAGCCCTAAACAGTTATGATCCGGGCCTTCAAACTTGCCCACGGCAGTTTCCCATCTTGGATAATGTTAGGCCATCATTGGAGAGTCAGTGGCACTGCACATGCTCAGTGTGGTTTGGGGCGGCTGTTGAGAAGCTGAGCTTAGGGACTGTTGGAAGTCATCAAAGCATGAGCAGAAACTGAGGTCACATCTGTCATAAAAGCTGATGCTACAGGGCTGACAGTTCTGATGCAGAATGCACTGGTTTCTGAGCAGCCATGTAATGAGAATCTGAATGAATTACTAATTAGCCTTGTATTGTGACTTCTATATTGTATGTAGTGTATTGTGAGCGGGTCCCTAAGCTCAGGTGAGTGGCAGCAGCCCGGATCATGTGCTGTGAACCAGCAGAAAATAAATGAGGTTCCTTTCTGCCAGTGATACTGAGCTGTAATACAAAGCTTCACCACTAAGGGGCAGCAAATTACTGTCTGTCTTCTGTCAGCAGAAAAGGGAGTGGAGCATTTTGTGGCTTTTCCTAAACCTCCAGAATAATGATCGACAGAACCACAAACCTGTTTATTACTTGAACTAAAAGAGCCTTTTGCTTTGTGGGTGAAAGCATCATCTGTTAATTAAGGCTTATTCAGATTAAAGTTTAAAGGGGAACTTCACTCAAATAGTTAAAAAAAAATTTAATTAGAGGCCCATTTATCAACAGTCACATTTTCGTGGTTTTTAAAACCCACTTTCTCTAAAACCACAAAAGCCAAGTGATTTATTAAAACAGCCTTAATAATAAATGGCAAAAGTTGGAGTGATATCCCTCCCCTCCCCCCCAGCAGCCAATCAGCAGAACAATGGGAAGGGAGCAAGATAGCAGCTCCCAGTAGGTATCAGAATAGCACTCAATAGTAAGAAATCCAAGTCCGGCTTGGGACTCCTCCAGTTACATGGGAGTAGGAGAAACAATAGGTTAGCTGAAAGCAGTTCTAATGTGCAGCGCTGGCTGAAAGCTCAGACTCAGGCACACTTTACTGCTGCGCTGCAAGTTGGAGTGATACCCCCCCCCTCACCCCCAGCAGCCGATCAGCAGAACAATGGGAAGGGAGCAAGATAGCAGCTCCCAGTAGGTATCAGAATAGCACTCAATAGTAAGAAATCCAAGTCTGGCTTGGGACTCCTCCAGTTACATGGGAGTAGGAGAAACAATAGGTTAGCTGAAAGCAGTTCTAATGTGTAGCGCTGTCTCCTTCTGAAAGCTCAGACTCAGGCACACTTTACTGCTGCGCTGCAAGTTGGAGTGATATCCCCCCCTCCCCCCCCAGCAGCCGATCAGCAGAACAATGGGAAGGGAGCAAGATAGCAGCTCCCAGTAGGTATCAGAATAGCACTCAATAGTAAGAAATCCAAGTCCGGCTTGGGACTCCTCCAGTTACATGGGAGTAGGAGAAACAATAGGTTAGCTGAAAGCAGTTCTAATGTGTAGCGCTGGCTGAAAGCTCAGACTCAGGCACAATGCACTGAGATGGCGCCTACACACCAATATTACAGCTACAAATAGATTTATTTGTTCAAGAATAACATTTTAAATGGCAGAGGGAATTATTTGCAATTTAGAAATAAAAAGTACAGCATAAAATTCATGACAGTATCCCTTTAAGTTCAGCACCAGGGCCCCCTAGGGTTAAACTACCCTGTCAGCCTACACCCCCATTTGGTTCACTTATTGTACAAATGAGCGTATATGAGTTTATTACCCCACCCCAATCCCCTTGTTCTACATGCTATGAACCTGCGACACAATAGAAAGATATTCTCCAGACAGAGATATTTTTCCACCATTTATCTTTATGACGCCCTATAAAAATGTCACAAATCCACAAAAATGTATATTCATCTTCTTTATGGGTGCCGACACCCAAACGCCAGGTCTTTTATGTTTGGCTGCACCCATACGTTTGCACTTTCTAAGTGTTTCCCTTCAGTTATTCCAGGGTACAGGCTTTTCAGATACACTCTATCTGCCCAATGAATTACTAACTGGCACAGGTGACTTTAGGTGGGTTGACACTAATTATAGTTGAGGTCCTACAAAGCAGCAGAAGTAGATAATACGGCTGTAGGGTCGACTCCAGAAGCTGTAGTTTAATAACAGATGGAGGGTGGTGTGTACATTCCCAATAGAATTTCACCTTCTTGGGGGCCCCAGCCTTCCTGCATCACCAGGGGCCCCAGCCTTCCTGCCTCACCAGGGCCCCCAGCCTTCCCGCCTCACCAGGGGCCCCAGCCTTCCCGCCTCACCAGGGCCCCCAGCCTTCCCGCATCACCAGGGGCCCCAGCCTTCCCGCCTCACCAGGGCCCCCAGCCTTCCCGCCTCACCAGGGGCCCCAGCCTTCCCGCCTCACCAGGGCCCCCAGCCTTCCCGCCTCACCAGGGCCCCCAGCCTTCCCGCCTCACCAGGGGCCCCAGCCTTCCCGCCTCACCAGGGGCCCCAGCCTTCCCGCCTCACCAGGGCCCCCAGCCTTCCCGCCTCACCAGGGGCCCCAGCCTTCCCGCCTCACCAGGGCCCCCAGCCTTCCCGCCTCACCAGGGCCCCCAGCCTTCCCGCCTCACCAGGGGCCCCAGCCTTCCCGCCTCACCAGGGGCCCCAGCCTTCCCGCCTCACCAGGGGCCCCAGCCTTCCCGCCTCACCAGGGCCCCCAGCCTTCCCACCTCACCAGGGGCCCCATGATCCCAGAGACATCTTTGAACCACCAGGCTTCAGCAACATCAGTGCAATATCTTGAGGGCCTCTTTGTAGAGATGTAGATCTACCGAAATGAATGTGACCGGACCATAAATAAGGGATTTAAAGACAAACACATGTATTAGGCTAAATTATTTTATTTTAAGCCCATTCTCACAAAAGTAAACGAACCCCAGACTATATGGGTCAGTTGTCTGCCTCCATTCTTCTTCAGTCCCAGTTTGGGATAATCTCATGTTGTAGTTGCTTCTCTATTTGGGATGGTTCCTAAACTATGGGCCAGGCCTACAGCAATGGCTGGGAATGCAGAGGGGGTTCAGCCTTAAGGCCTGTTGGGGTAAAACTAGGGGAAAATGCCTGTTTGCTATGATAGACACTTCTGGAAGTCCAGCTTGAAGGCCAATTAGGGAGAGATTTGAGCTGCACATTTATCTGATGCTTCTTGGAACTCTGGCTGATGCTCATATATCACCTTGTTATGGGCAATGACAGATATAGTGATTCATTTTGGGAATACAGTAGCCCCAGTGCTCCATGTATTGTCCATAATGATGGTCCCTCTGAGGGATATCTAGTCCAGCCAGGTGAAATACCTTGATGGCCAAGTAGCACCCTGACTGTGGTTTAAATCCATGGTAAATGGCTCATGCCATGTACCGTCCACTGGCACAGCAATAAATGGCACAGCTTAGCGTTCAGTCCTTTATTAATACTATCACATAATAACAACAACCCATAAACACTGAATGAAAGGACCTCCATATGGAGACAATAATCTTCACAATGGTCTCAGAAAGAAAGAAAAAGATATAAAGAAGGAAAAAAAGATATAAAGAAGTGAACAATTGATGAAAGCTGTTGGAACAATTCGAGGCTAGAGTACATTATGCAGCAAGTCAGTAGTCGTATTGATACCCTGATCATGTGATCACAGACCTACCTGCAAAACTGGGTCTATATGCAACACACCTATGGGCATGCAGTAAGTACTGGGCAGCCCGACCAACTCACACCTGTATACAGCCAATCAGAAAGCAGCCTCAGAGATAGTCTACAGCAATGTGTAGACTGGGGCAATCCACCTGCTTTAAATTAGCCACTCCCAGTTTTGCCAGAAGGAGACGTTAGGTCGGTAATAATAAATACCCATTTTATATAGACATTATTAGGGTATCAATTATTCTGTTCCTTTTCTGCATACTCCTATTTTAATGTATAACTGGGAGCAGCCATATTACCTCCAATGAGCAACATGGAATTAACCCCCTTGTGGTGTAATATAGAGGCAGGGCTTTATGAAGCCTTCCTCAGTTAAACAAATAATATGGAATCTCTACTCATTTCCAACCATGCAGAGAAGGAATGTTCCATGCACATAATACGTGATGCCCCCCCCCCCCATAGCATATTTCCTTCATTATGAGCCAAATAAATACAACACAAATCTGAGAGGTGGAAATGGGACGACTAATCTGACCTGCGAGTGGAACAATTTATTATTTTTAGCAAACAATACAGAAAAAAGAGTCAAATGCAAACACAGCTTGAGTAAAGAAAAAGAGGTGCTAGAGAGCCTATGGGCACGTGGGGAAGGGGTAGGCCCCCCAACATTATCCAGCATCACCATTGAGTATACTCATGTTCCTATGAGGTGGAAACTCTTGTAGAACAAGGTGATGGGGGGAGTAGCAAAGGGGGGTCAGTGCTTCTTCATCCTACAAGGAACTCTGTACCCCATTCTGAAAGGTAGGGCCGGCAAAATACCCCCTCCAGCAGGGCAACAGGCAACGCGCATGCATTGGTTACTATATAACGTACCCTACGCAACGCTAGGCCTCAGCATATCACTTGCTGGTCTTCCAGGGCCCCTTCCTATCAGATCTCTTTCCATGCTCACTCCGAGCCATGCTTTATAAGCATTACACATTTCCCAGTGACACTTGCCCTAATCGGATTTACTAAGCAAACAAAGATGGCGGAGACCCATGGAAACCGGTAGAATTTAATGGACGGAAACTAACAATAATATGGAAGGCATATTACTATAAAAATGGAATAACAGCCCCTAGTGTTGGTCAATTCATTTTCAGGGTAAGGCTAGCTCTGGTGTGGTGGGGCCCAAGGCAGGTCGATCAAACCCATAGCCCTTTAGCTGTTGTCCAGCTCCTAGCACACATTGGTAGCCGAAGGCCACAGAGGTGGGTCTTGATCTACTACAGTGATCCCCAACCAGTGGCTCAGGGGCAACATGTTGCTCCCCAACCCCTTGGATGTTGCTCCCAGTGGCCTCAAAGCAGGTGCTTATTTTTGAATTTCTGGTAAGGAGGCAAGTTTTGGTTGCATAAAAATAAAGTATAATGCCAAACAGTAGCCAATTATAGCTCATATTGGCACCCCCAGGAACCTTTTTAGTGCTTGTGTTGCCCCCCAACACTTTTTCCATTTAAATGTGGCTCACGTGTATAAAAGGTTGGGGACCCCTGATCTACTATATCTACTCCTCTGACCTACTTCTCTCCAGGGCCCTATTATATGCAGTCTCCCCTATTTGATCCCACCGTAAACACAGCTCTGACATAGGCTAGCACAGCCCCTAACATTCCCAGGCCTGAGCACAAATGTATCTGAGTATAGAGGCCAGGGGGCTTCCACTGCAAATCATAAACCTCAGCAAATCCTTACTTAATGATAAATCAGATAGTAGGATGATCCAGGGCTGAAAACAGTCTAGGATTGGCTAGACCATCCCATATCTGAAGGACATTCCAACTCCCTCTGAGGGACAAAGTCCTAGTGATGCTGTAATGGCAGATTCTGTTAATGCCTATAAGAGGGGCCTGGATGAGTATAGTATCCAAGGCTATTGTGATACTAATATCTACAGTTAGTATTAATGTTTGTATATATAGTTTATGTATGTGAGTGTATAGATAGGTTAGTATAGGTTGTGTGTGCTGGGTTTACTCGGATGGGTTGAACTTGATGCACTCTAGTATTTTTTCAACCCTATGTAACTATAAATCAGCTTTCTTTTTTACCAAGTCCCAGCCCTTATTCATGAACTCCTGGCCTTCTACCCTTTGTACCTCCATGCATATGGAATGTTTACTATGATGAACAATAAAGCCCTGTATTAACATTATCAGAACGTCTTGTGGTTCAGGAGATCTCAAAGGTGAAAATGAACTGTGCCCTACCGCTCCGGCAACTTCTTCTGACTCTCCACATACTCAGAACTCATACTCTTCTCCATACTTTCTCAGCAGCCTTTCTTACAATAACCCCTGGGTACATAACTCCTACCTCTCTGGCCTCCTTAGATTTAGCATCAGGGAAGGCATCGCAATCAGTCACCTACTATTCTCAAGTTCAACTCCCAGTACCTTCCTCCAGATTAATCTGCCCTCCTTGCATCCTTTGGCCTGCTCTATGCCCCCCGAGACACAGTTCAGCATGACATTACAATAAGTCAGAGGAGATTATTTGGGTTTAAGAAATATACAAACGGCAAAATCCAGGTTAGGCAGATCTGCTTGCAAAGCTTAGGATCAAGTGAATGAAGGCATGCACCGTCATGCAAACACAATGGTCGTTAGTCTGAGCTATGGAACTGGTGGTGGATTCACAGATGGAAAAGTGATTAGAACACAATCAATAAGCTTGGCCTTTGCTTGGGATGCAAATGTACACTGGTTAGCCTTGTATGCTCCTCCATGTCTGATACTCGGCTGGTTTCAGAGCTACCAAGGCGGAGAAATGAAAGGGTCAGACATAGATGGCTTCCTTTCAACGGCAATTATATGTACTAATAACTTTAAAACCACCTTTTTTGTAATTATTGATTCAAATAAATCATTAAACATATTAAAAAATTGTAATTAATGTAAATTGCAAAGATGGTGAAAATTATCATTTCTTTCACTGGGCAGTGTTTTATTTTTGCGTTTACATCCCTTTTAAACGTATTTATCAGAAAACAGTTGGTTCTGCTTTTAAGGTGGCCATACACAGGCCGATTCTAGCTGCTGATATCGGTCCATTAGACCAACTCGGCAGCTAATCGGGCCATGTAGGGACACTAACGACGGCCCTGCCCGACCGATATCTGGCCTGAAATTGGGCAGATATCGATCGGGCAGGTTAGAAAATCTAGTCGGATCGGGGACCGCATCGGCTCGTTGATGCAGTCCCCGGACCGACTGCGCCTAAACCCATCTTTCTAATTCGATCGTTTGGCCCCAGGGCCAAAGGACCGAATAAGCCTGAATTAGCCCAATATCATCCACCCGTAGGTGGGGATTTTGGGAGAAGATCCACTCGCTTGGCGACCT
Source organism: Xenopus tropicalis (assembly GCF_000004195.4). NCBI lineage: Eukaryota > Metazoa > Chordata > Amphibia > Anura > Pipidae > Xenopus > Xenopus tropicalis. Next base: position 17,711,674 of record NC_030682.2, on the reverse strand, counting down.
CACCAAGCGAGCGGATCTTAGCGTGTATGGCCACTTTTAAACATATTTAATTTTTTCCCACAGTTAGTATACAGAGGTCATAGCTACCTTCCACTTTAGGACACAACATTTAATTACTCGCTTTTAATTTGCTTGCGGGATCCAGTGACAGGGAACAAAATGTTTTATAATTGGGTGAGCTCGGCACATTTTTATTGAAGCTTTAGGGAATAGTGCAAAGTGAAAATTCTTCATTAAACAGGTTATCAGCTAATTTGCTTGGCTCAAGAGGTAGGTATATGATATTTGTATGGATAAAAGCACATTCGTTCAAGGTTATTCAAAGTGTGCTCCACCTGTTGTGCCAAACGACATATCCCACAAGCCTTTGTACTCGGTTTAGGAGGAGTTGTAGTTGAACACTAGCAGGAGGGCAGCCGTTTAGATAGGCCTGCTTTTGATTCACAAACAATAGCAAATAGGAAGGGTTGGAGTTTATTTACATTTCCCCTAGTGTACAAAATGGATTCTTCAAGGGGTCTCATACCATTGCAGGAATAAAAGGGTGGCGCAAAAGTGTTGTAATATACAGTATAGAGTAGGGTTTCTCCCAGAATACACTTTCATTTCATCCATGAAGGCAAGTGATGATGTACTACTTCTTGAAGACACCAGCCTTATTCAGATTAAAGGGGTTGTTCACCTTTAAACTAACATTTAGTAGCATGTAGACAGCATCGGACTGGGCCCCAACCCCCTCGCCAATCCGCCGGTCTCCCTTCCCCTACGCACTTCAGGTAAGTTCCATCTAGGTGCACTCAGGAGAGGAGGTCAGATGGGTGTTGGGAACCCCTGCCGGGGGGGAAAGGGGGTGAGAAGGCGACAGGGACCATCGAAGGGTGCAGGGGCCCTTGAGGCAGAAGTCCCAGTGGGCCCGGCACCCCCCAGTCCGATCCTGCATGTAGGCACTGATATTGAGAGACAATTTGCAAATGGTCTTCATTTTTTAATTTTTTGTGGTTTTTCAGTTATTTAGCTTTATGTTCATCAGCTTCAGTTTAGCAGCTTTCTGGTTGCTAGTGTAGTAACCAAGCAGTGGTTTAAATGGGAGACTTGAATAGCAGATTCTGTTAATGCCTATAAGAGGAGCCTGGATGAGTTCTTGAACAAGCAGAGTATCCAAGGCTATTGTGATACTAATATCTACAGTTAGTATTAGTGGTTGTATTTATAGTTTATGTATGTGAGTGTATAGATTGGTAAGTATAGGTTGTGTGTGCTGGGTTTACTTGGAAGGGTTGAAATTGATGGACTCTGGTCTTTTTTCAACCCAATGTAACTATGTAACTATCAATATTAATAGGAGAGGGACTGAATAGAAAGATAAGGAAAAAGTAGTAATAATAACATTGAAAGAGCAATAGGTTTTTGCTGCTGGGGTCAGTGACCCCCATTTGAAAGCTGGAAACGGAAGGCAAATATTTAAAAAACTATGCAAAATAAATAATGAATACCATTCGCAAAGTTGATCAAAAAGGACACTCTATAACAGTGATCCCCAACCTTTCTACTTGTGAGCCACACTCACAAGTAAGTGTTGGGGAGCCACACAAGCATGAAGAAGTTCTTTGGGGATGCCAAATAAGTCCTGGGATTGGCTATGTGGTAGCCCCATGTGGTCTGCAGGAGGCTCTGCTTGGGGTAAAACTGTGTCTCTGGGCTTCCAAAACTTGCCCCCAAGCCAGAAATTTAAAAATGGCACCTACTTTGAGGCCACTGGGAACAACATCCAAGGGTTGGGGAGCAACATGTTGCCCCTGAGCCTCTGGTTGGGGATCGCTACTCTATAACATACTAAAAGTTACCATGAAGGTAAACCACCCCTTTAAGTTACCCATCCCATTTTACCACTACACCCCTTGTCCCCTCATCGAATTGTGACTTATGCTCATCCCCAGAATTGTGACTTAAGGTGCCCATACACGGGCCGACTATAGCTGCCGATATCGGTCCCTTGGACCGATTCGGCAGCTAATCGGCCCGTGTATGGGCAGAACAGAGCTGCCTGGCCGACCGATATCTGGCCTGAAATTGGCCAGATCTCGATCGGCCAGGTTAGAAAATCCGGTCGGATTGGGGACCGCATCGGCTCGTTGATGCGGTCCCCGAACCGACTGCCCCATAAGCTCAAATGTAATCCGATTGTTTGGCCCTGGGGCCAAACAATCGGATTATTTTTTTTTAAAGCAGCTTGCTACCTGATATCGCCCACCCGTAGGTGGGGATATCGGGTGAAGATCAGCTCGCTTGGCGACATCGCCAAGCGAGCGGATCTTATAGTGTATGGGCACCTTTATACTTATCCCCTAGTGTAAGCTCCTTGCCCCAGGCAGAATGCACTAAAGCCAGACACTGGGTAGGGGTAAAGCATGATGAGAATATTGTTGAAAAGAGGAGTGACTCTAAAGCCCTAACACAAAGAGCCCCCTACATATAAATTGAGCCATGATATTTGGAAAAAGCACCATCTATTTATGGCCACTATGGTCAGTGCAGCTATGGAGATTTTTCATGTTATCCTCGCCAGTGCAGGCAATGGGGGATTCAATTCATATGTACAAATGTAACTATGCGGAGAAAGAACAATCCATGCAACTGAATGCTATACTACAAACTGGAAGCCCTGGGTATATTCTTCTTTTAATGCTAGACAGAAACAGCAAACATCAGTACAATGATCCACTTTTAGCAAGCCTCTGACACAGAAGTGATAAGCTGTACAAACATGGTTCATTTAAAAATAATAATTAAAAAAAAGAACATAATTGGTATACACACAGCCGGCTACACCTCTAGCTGAGAAATAATAGCAGTTGCCTCTAGTGCAGGTAACGAAATCAGAGGAGCAAAGTAGGCCCATTCAGTCACAGCCGTCAATTTTATACATTAGAAAACATTGGTTTGAAACAATTGCTTAGGTGCAAAATTGAAGAAAAATATATAGCATTAAACATTTTACATCAATACATGTGAGTTATAAAGGGGTTTGTCATCCCTGTAAGTTATAGGAACAGGGAGGAGGAACAGATTAGTTAACTGTAATCAGGGCCTATAAAGATTAAGAAAGCTAGCCACTATGGCACAGCAATGGGCACCCACTGGTGTAAGGAATACAGCATTCCATGAGAATCCCTGTAAGTTATAGCAACAGGGATGAGTAACAACTGAGTAGACTTTAATCAGGGCCTATAAAGATTAAGAAAGCTAGCCACTATGGCACAGCAATGGGCACCCACTGGTGTAAGGAATACAGCATTCCATGAGAATCCCTGTAAGTTATAGGAACAGGGATGAGTAACAACTGAGTAGACTTTAATCAGGGCCTATAAAGATTAAGAAAGCTAGCCACTATGGCACAGCAATGGGCACCCACTGGTGCAAGGAATACAACGTTCCACAAAAAGCCCTATAAGTTTAATAACCACAGGGGTGAGTAACAGATGAGTTAATTTAAACCAGCACCCCTAACAAGATTAAGGAGCCTAGCCAATTTGGTGCTGTGATGGGCACAAGCTAGGGTAAGGAACACAACTTTCTACAAGAAGTCCTGTAAGTTACAAGCATTGGTAACAATAATAGATCAGTTAAATTAAACCAGTGCCTAAAATGATGATGTGTGATAGTAAAAGAGCTTGTTTTAAATACTGGAAAGGGTACTAGTGCAATCACAAGAAAAAAAGAAAAAAAAAAAAGAAACCCCTTGAGCTTCCAAGGCACAACACAAATCAACTCAGGAATCTACCCTATATCCCATGAAGCCATCACCTAAAAGGAGAGAAGAGCAGCTCTTTCCTTTATCTACAGGATTTGCCTTCAGTCTACAGAAGGAAGGTCACTGGTGAGAATTTACATAGAACAAGTTTAAGTCCCTAGTTGTTGACTACGTTCCAAAAAATGTATCTAAGCAAAACAAAAATGGTGTCAAAGTTACGCCCATAGAATACGGTGCTCTCTGGTGTAAGGATCTAAGGCCTCCCATGTCCACGTTAGTAGATTGGTTTGGAAGACTTCTTTTTCTTGTATTCTTCTCTTTGCTTCTGCTTCTTTCTCTTGCTCCCTTCTTTGTGTCCTGGGAAAACATGGCCAATGAGGAAAAAAAAAAAATACATGCTACTAGACAGTTTTATGGCAATTCTGTCAACGAACTGCAATACTTGCGACAATTATTTAATTATTTAACTTTCTATTGATGTATGACGGTAAAGACGGGGGGTCCCTTTTGTGTCCTGCCTCTCCTGCTGTTTCCTAACTTGTGTGTATACTAGGGGATGGGTAGTGATGCCATATGTCTTGCCCCACAGGTCCCTCTTGGATAGAGCACTGACAAACTCAGTCCATGCAGTACTCAAGGGGCTAGCCACAGGTCTCAGGGCTCCAAATGGAACACAGAAGGCCATGGCAACTCTGCAATACCAGAAAGCAGTTTGGAAAGGTCAGTGGACCTTAAGCAGTGTGGAAAGTTCATGTCCTTAAGCAGGGATAGCAGACAAACCCCTCTGCTAACATACAAAGCCCTATACTCCTCACTATATTTCTTCACCTGTCTCCCCATACGTTCCTCGCCGTATTCTCTGCTCCTCTTAGAGCCATAATCTTTCCTATACCATCCGCACCCCCTGACATCTCTCATGTTAAACCTTTCTATCTCGCTCCCCTTGGATTTCTATCCCTGAATTCCTTAGTAGGGAGCACTCTCAGAACCCCTTCAGAAGAACTAAAACACTACCTGCCCAGTCCTGGATCTTAAGGGTTAATGCCCAAACCTGTGTACACTTTGCCCTCCTCTTTGTGCCTGTATTTTGTCTACCCACCTAGATTGTAAGCTCTATGGGACAGGGACATTTACTAGTGTGTCTTTTACAATGTAGCTCTAATCCCTCATTTTTATTTATTTACTTAATATTACTTTTCCTGTCTCCTGTACTTCTCTATATTGTAAAATTGTACAGTGCTGCGTATCTTAGTAGCGCTTTATAAATATCTGCATATAAAATACAGCAATTCTAGCCATATTCATTTTTAGGCTAAGCCTCCTTTAATAAATAACAAGAACAATTTAATCCAGTGTCTCTGAATTAACTGAGGCTGCTCCAAATAACGTCACTGTGTGTACAATAAGGCATGGGCTCATACTGTATTATATTTAATAGGACATCACCAAGGGAACAGTCTTTACTGAATTATCCCCCATATGTAATAAAAGGCACTAAAGCTTGCCCAGTAACAGTAACTCATAGCAACCAATAAGATGTGCTAATTGGTTGCTAGGGGTTACTGTACCTGGGCAAACTTAGTGCTGTTTAATTACATACCCCAATTGTGTTTTGTTTAAAGTAAGATTCAGTGTAAAGACTATATTTATTTATATTTACTGACATGCCTGTGTTCAGCTTAATTCACTGTATCTCACATTATTGACTGTGCCATTAGCAAGGAGTTACGGTGGAACCAAACACTCGCCATACAGTCCTTGTTTGATATTATGTTATGGCAGCACAAAGGATTACAGTACGCCATGCAGGGATAATGACTGGGATTTAGTACTGGCAGGCCTGATGGGGCCGTGGTGGAAGTCAGGTTAGTATTTTAGTGGGCTAGAACATTAAATATAAATATATTCATGGTGTAAGGTGTAATTAGGCAGTCGGCATACCAAAACACAAAAAGACAGTGCGCTCTCACGTACCCGCGGGTCCATTTAGAAGAAATCAGTAGTGCCCATTGCCAAGGACAGTGGCAGAGTAAAAGCCAGTGCAATTGCAGTATAAATATAGCAGGGTTTAGCCTGGCCTATACATTATAATAAAGACTAAACAATATCTCTCTAATGATATATCACCTTAGTCTCATCTAAGGGTCTCAGCGTGGGCTGACAATCCAACTGTACGCTTGAAAAATCTTCTCATTGTGCCTGCACCCAAAGCACTGAATCCACCCTTGTGCCGGCACAATCAGAAGATTTTTCAAGAGGGTTGTCAGGCCACGCTTATATGCAGGTTGACAATCTGCCTTGTGGGCCTTACCCTAAGGGTCTTCTAATACGTGGCTTTTTCCTGTTGCCTCAACTTCATCAGAAATTTGACCAGATCTATAGCTTTGATCTAAAATTAACCCCTATCCACTCCTTTGATCTAAGATGTAACTTTATCAGGGTCGGACTAGGCCGGAGGGGCACCGGGAAAAAACCCAGTGGACTCTGACGGCCCAGACCCGATTACCGCCAGAGCTCCCTTGGTCCACTCATCTCCCCCGATGCTGAAGGGTCCCTGCAGGGGTTGTGGGGGCCCCAAGGGCGGCACTAAACTCTATTGCTTAATTGCCATATAATAGATAATCAGTTTATCTCCTATTCTTTTTTCTGTCTCCCATTCAAACCGCTGCCTGGTTAGCAACTGGAAAAACCCATTTAAATTCCTAAACCGCAGAGCTATAGCAAAAAACAATGTGAAATTATTTCAAAGAATGGCAAAGGATAAAAGAACAAAGCCCACTTGCAGTTTGCCTTGGAATAACACTGTATGTTGTACTAACAGTAACTCTAAGGTGAATATCTTTTGTAAGGAGACATTATACTGAATCATTTACAGTATAAAAGTATATGTAGTGAATAAAGTACCCCCTATTGTAAAATCTAGGGATATTAGAAGTCACTGAGGAGTCCCATGACCATATAAAAGCACAAGGCCAAAGGCCAAGTGCTTTTATACAGGTCATGGAACTCCGAGGTGACCTCCGAGGTACTTTATTTATTATAATATACAAGTTTTAGTGATAGAAATTATATCACTAAGCTCCGACACTGGTGATGACCCTGACATTAATAAATCCCTGGATAAAGTGGTGATTAAGGAGTGCTAAGAGGGGGACCCTAGTCGACATGGACCATTGCTAAAGAACTGCTTGGCACCTATGGTACTGTTCACATTTATTACACTGTGTGTGTGTATAGTCTATCCCTATGTCAGGACACAACAGCCCTTTTTTTTAAGGGTCGTACACTTGCTGGACTGCCTGACGGACACGCCAGCCTCACTGGAGCCTTCATTGTGCACACCTGCAGAGTAAAAGGGGGGCTCCCAGTTGCTTGTACCCCTCATCCTCTCTGGTTCCTCCTCATCGTCGTCGCTTTTGTAACTGTGGCCGTGTCTGGGAGGGCCTGCGGGCCGGTGGGGTTTGGAGGTTCTGGCACTGCTGCTGCTGGAGGGCTGAAACGGTAGCGCATTCTGTCCCCGGCGCCCACACTCTTCCACCAATGCTGCTTCGTCTGCAACACCTGGAGGCATAAGGAAAAAGAGATGCAACCATTAAAGCATTCAAGCAAATGTCTGGCTGCTGAATAATTCAGAAACCCCTAGGGGTCAGTTGCAAGTTTGTTTTAAAATATTGCTGCATTCATTATACTGCTAGGTCATTGTAAGGTGAATTTCCCCTTTAAAGCTGTAGGATTATTCTGTATTTAGGAGTCGGCTGTTCCCACGCTGCCTCTTTCTTATCAGGGATCGGAACATTTTATTCAGGCACGTCGCAGCTCTCAGCTCAGTGTTTATGTTGTGGCTATTTATTGCCACTGTAGCAGCGCTCTCAGCAATTAGCCCGCTCAGGTTTCCTTCTGGCACCGTGTCAGCTGATAGGGTTGTGCCCAACGCAAGGAACCCAAAGTGCCCTCGCCATGGAACTGTATACCCGCCGCTCATACTGTTTCTATCAAATCTATCAGTGCAGCCTCTTCCCCAGACATTAACTTGTGTGGATCTTTTTTTATGCAATAATTTGGCCCCTGGGTTTAACTGCCCAATTCTAAAACCTAATAGATATCTGTATAATGGGATGGCCAGATCAGGAGGATCCCATACACAGGCCAATGAGCTGCTGGCACAGTATGGTGGGGCTAAGTGAGCAGCTTTTATCAGCCCTTTATAGCTCCTACTCCCAATCCCATCATACCCTAATATGAAAACTATTCTATGGTTTCTCCCAACACCCTCTTGCCTTACCATACACACTGTTCCACAGTTATATGCCCTACCCCTGGCACCATCTTGCCCTATCTTACACACAATATTCTGCAGTTACAGCCCCCACCCCCTGACTTCCCAAGTGAGCGGAAGCATGCTGGCAGTTGTAGTTAAAGGAATACTGTCATGATTTTTATGGTGTACTTTTTTTTAGCTGTAACATAGGTGTGTAGGCGCCATCTCAGTGCATTGTGCCTGAGTCTGAGCTTTCAGCCAGCGCTACACATTAAAACTGCTTTCAGCTAACCTATTGTTTCTCCTACTCCCATGTAACTGGAGGAGTCCCAAGCCGGACTTGGATTTCTTACTATTGAGTGCTATTCTGATACCTACCGGGAGCTGCTATCTTGCTCCCTTTCCAATTGTTCTGCTGATCGACTGCTGGGGGGGATATCACTCCAACTTGCAGCGCAGCAGTAAAGTGTGCGTCTGAGCTTTCAGAAGGAGCCAGCGCTACACATTAGAACTGCTTTCAGGTAACCTATTGTTTCTCTTACTCCCATGTAACTGGAGGAGTCCCAAGCCGGACTTGGATTTCTTACTATTGAGTGCTATTCTGATGCCTGCCTGACCATTAAAATACGACTAAAGCTGGCCATACACGCACCGATGATATCATACAAAACCTCGTTTCGTACGATATTCGGTGCGTGTATGGCAAGTCGGCGAGTCGACCGATATCGCAGGAAGCAGGAATCTGCCTTCAGCTCTGAATCGGCAGAAATCCTATTGTTTCTACCTCCTTATCTGCCGTTTCAGCCCTGAACGGTTACTGGCCGATTGTACAATCGGAAATCGCCACGTGTGTGGCCACCTATAGCCTTAGAGAGATACAGATAGTGTGAGTTGTATGTGATACAGCTGTGTTATAATGCAAGGAGGTGCTGTACATGGACTCATTATACATATGCAGCAGAGTAGAGTTTGACAAAAGCCAAAGGCACATTTTTCCCTCCCACTCTCTGTATTTACCCCCAGGCAGGATCATAGGGCAGATCAGACGATACCGAACAAAGCAGCATCATAAGGAAGTGGCAGTAGCATTAAAACACCAACTGCTGTATAAAAGGTTCTACACTGATAATAACTTACTGATAATAACCTATACAAGTTGTGCTTAGTGTGCAAAGCTGCCAGTATTTGCTATTATACATACATACAGCTTTCATTTTATTACCTATTTTAACACTGCTGTGGAGAACTTTCCTGTGCCTTGCTTAGCTTTCTTATTCAAGTTGCTCTGCTAAATAATCTCATTAACGGCTTAAAATCCTACAGTGGCCTAACAATGTAGGACAATGGGGTAAAAAGTGACAGTAGTCAGCATTCTACCATTGCTCAGGCGAATGTGGCCAGCAGAGGCCGCCATTTTATTAGAGCCTATGGAAAAGATGACTTCTCAGAGAAGTCATGGTTGCTCTCTGGGCAAATTTTGACTAACAACTTTCAGCCAGAGGCAGGTAGAACAATGAATGCACAAATCTCATTGGTTGCCACGGGTTACTGCCCACTCTGAGGGTGGCACTTATCCACACTGAAATGTACCACATTGCTATAGAATAGTTAGGCGCTTTATAAACACACAGTAATGGAAAGATTATGTTTTTCTTCTGGAAGGGTTAATTTCTAATACTGAAGTGATCAAGGCCTCACAGTGTGATTCATAAATCTCTATGATCTGAGGATGTGTCACGTGGATGGGAAGCCTGGGTTACCATGGTAACTGTCCTAGGGCTGAGATGAATGCCATGTTTAAAGCGAGCATCGTGAAACAGCAGTTCCGCCACAAGGGGCTTATTATGGCACGTTAGCGAGAATACTGGGCCAGTGGCCGAGGAATGTACCACATGTATTTGGTGGGGGGAGGGGGAGGGGACTCACGATAAGTAAGAGTTTTGGTTAAAATGTTTTACTTCTTTTGGATGGACACCAGAGCAAAACAGATGCAGCAGACTTTATTGATGCATATGGTGCTCGCAGGGATCGTATACTCACAATGAAAGAAAATATCATTTCAAACACTGCTTGACTAGGTGTATGGGTGAAACAGATCTCCTCCTGCAAAAACTGCAAATCCCATGATGCTCTCTATCAATGATTTAAAGCAGTGCTGTCCAACTGGCGGCCCGCGGGCCGCATGTGGCCCGCGACCCCCCTCTGTGTGGCCCCCCACCTGTCTGGCTGCTTTGATGGCTTACTCTTGTGTAAGCTTTAAATAGTATCAGTACTGAGATTAACTGGCCCCCTGCATGGTTCTCACCTCAGATTCAGGCTGTAATCCCCCTGTATTGTTTAAATATGTAATCCCCTGTGTTGTTCACACCTTTTAATCTCTGCATTGTTCACCCCCTGCAGTGTTCACACCTCAGGCTCAGGCTGTAATCACCCCCATTGTTCCCCTGTTCACACCTCAGGAGCAGTAGAAACCCACAAATAATCCCTGCATACTACAAAAAGAACATATACTGAGGTGGTACTGCAATTAAAAAGTTTTTTAATATATAGTTATTGTGCAGACTGTAGGAGCAGTGCCAGCATTGTGTCACTGTAGGCTGCCTGTGCCACACAGGCAGGGTAGGGAAGGCAGAGTATGGCACACACAGGCAGAGTATGGCACACACAGGCAGAGTATGGCACACACAGGCAGAGTATGGCACACACAGGCCAAGTATGGCACAAACCAGCCAAGAATGGCAAACACAGTGAAAGTATGGCACACGCAGGCAGGGTAGGGAAGGCAGAGTATGGCACACACAGGCAGGGTAGGGCAGGCAGAGTATGGCACACACAGGCCAAGTATGGCACAAACTAGCCAAGAATGGCACACACAGTGAAAGTATGGCACACAGGCAGGGTAGGGAAGGCAGAGTATGGCACACACAGGCAGGGTAGGGAAGGCAGAGTATGGCACACACAGGCAGGGTAGGGAAGGCAGAGTATGGCACACACAGGCAGGGTAGGGAAGGCAGAGTATGGCACACACAGGCAGGTTAGGGCAGGCAGAGTATGGCACATACAGGCAGGGTAGGGCAGGCAGAGTATGGCAAACAGAGGCAGGGTAGGGAAGGCAGAGTATGGCACACATAGGCAGGGTAGGGCAGGCAGAGTATGGCACACACAGGCAGGGTAGGGAAGGCAGAGTATGGCAGTTTTTGCTGTACTACAACCATTAATATGGGTATGGTCATGTTATAACATGGGTGTGGTTTCAAGTGGGTGCGGTTTCAAAAAGGGGAGTGGTCAAAACTGGCTTCCATTATCGGCCCTCCACCACGTAGGTCGGAAAAATTCCGGCCCTCGGTACAACAGAAGTTGGACAGCACTGATTTAAAGGAAAACTATACCCCCGAACAACTTTGGCCTCTATAAAAATATATTGCATAAAACAGCTCATATGTTAAAGGGGACCCAGACATATAAAGCTGTATAATAAAAGTCCTTTCCAAATTAAACATGAAACCCAAAATCATTTTTTATTTAACACATCCATACCCATTATAAAGGCAATAAAAATCGAATCTGTCAATCATATATTGCCTGCCCCGCCTCTATGCCTAGGCAGACAATAACTTTCACTTTCCATTCTGCACTCACTTTCCCGCTCACTCCTCACCATCTAATTGTGTATCCCGTGCATGGACATGTGCATCAGCTCCCCCATTCTGGCACATTTTGGGGTGATACAAAGCTTACAACAACAGTGCCCACAAAATGGTGCCTGCCTGTTTGCTGTGATTGTGTAATTCCAAGACTGAACGAAACAGGATTTATATTATTTATATAGTGTAAGTGAAATGTATGTTGCTTGACAAACACAATAGAAAATAATTTGGAATTCTCTTAGGTTGACAGGTTGCCTTTAACTTCCTGCTTCATCTAAATAACATTTTTATAAAAATATACTTTTTTTAGTAGCATGTGCCATTGGGTAATCCTAAATAGAAAACTGCCATTTTAAGAAGTAAGGGCCGCCCCCTGGGATCATACAGCGCACACAAACAAGCCAAGGCACGCACATGCTAGGCCCCATCAGCCAATGAATGGACAGAGTTCTGTCTTTTGCTCCCACACTACTTCCTGTTACAGTTAGAGCTGCATTATTTCCTGTCAGCTGATCTCTGAGCGAGCACACAACCTATCAAAAAATGGTGGCCAAGGAGAAAAGATGCAAAAGGGCAATATTTACTGATATATATATTCCAGTTTGGCGAGATTCTTTAATAGGTCACTTAATATGATATAAACTATATATTGGTTAAGTATTCATTCTGGGGGTGTAGTTTTCCTTAAAGCTCCAATGGGACACTGACTAATGAGCAAGATCCCCACACAGTGTAATACATCAAATCTGAATAAAGAATATAGATTTGGAAATGAAGACTAATGCACCAGGTAAGCATCCACCTTGGTAGGGAAATACCCCCACTCCTTAAGGGAAAGTTCATCCTAAATGTAAGTATAATTTTGGCAATGGTGCTTGCACTCAGTGACCTTCTACAACTTTCTATGTCTCATTGTTGCTGTTTCCCTGCAGGAATTATATTAGGGGCCAATAAACGGAAACTACTCATTTTTTTTTTCTGATGAAGCAGGTCAAGGCAGGTGATAGGGCGGGCCCCTGTAAAGGTGCTGTGTGTAAGTGATGTTTCATAGGTGCCGACAGGTACAGAGGGCGCAGGAATGCCAGAGACAAGATGGGAGAAGAGACAGACTTTATATACCTAACACGTTTCTCAAGCTAACATTTTCCTGACTGTGACCAGCACACCCCTGCTGTGAGTCACTGCCAGATTTCCCTGGCTCTGATTGGCTGATTCCAGAAGGAGTCAGCAATGTGCAATTTGGCTGAGTTGTTTAAGGTAGCACTCTCAAACCATTTATAGCTCAAAAACTATAAGAAAAATATAGAAAACATATTAGTCTGAATTAAGCATCAATTGCAGCTCAGTGGATTTTTTTTTTGTCATAGTGATAGTTGTCCTTTAAAATCGACTTACAGAGGGCTGGTCTGTTACTGTACTGGTCTCTGCACTGATTGGTTCACATGAAATTCCCATGTATGTGTTACAGCCGCACCCTTCTGCTCTGCTCTAGATACAATGTTCCAGGGAAAAGAAGAAAGCATAAACCCCCAACACAAATATTATGTTATATACAGTAAATACCACAAGGTAAATGTTATTTTTGTAAGTGCTACAAGGGCGCCATAAAGGATAGTAACAGTCTGTAACTGCAGCTTCAAGCCACTCTAATGTGGTTAGTGACGTATCAGCAAGGCACACAGGCCTATAGCACATAACGTATGGGCACATGGAGCATATATGTTATTTTTTACTTTAAATTTGGCTTTTGTGGCAGCTTTTGTGTTATGATTGGCAATGGAGGATATCTGCCTTCTGCCATAGTTACACCATAGTTACACGGACATCTGGAACACAAGAGTCCCTCATTTCCATGGTTATAGATAGGCAAACTATTTCTATTGGGTTTCTGTCCTGTTTTTAACTGCCCGCCCAGGTTTCAGATATGGAGACTCTGCACTGATTGATGTGTCAGTGGCCCAGTTGTGGGCGTGTCATAGCCCAGAACCCATCATCCCAGCACCAATTAAATCCGTTCTGCACAAATTGAAAGGAAACCATGATTGTCTATTTGTGTTTGTAAAAACCATTCCCCACCCCCCAGACTCTATTGTTTAAAGTCTCTCTGCTTTCCATAGTGGGTGTTGCACATAGGGGTTGCCACTTGTCTGGTTTTGACAGGGTTGGACTGGGGGGTGCTCCTGCCCCAGGGGCCCTAGAGGTGCCCCCGCTGGCCGCGTCCCCTAATCCACCCCGCCATGAAACCCCCCGCAGGGTCCCCCACCGACGTCCTCCCCTGAGCGCACGTAAGTTTAATGTGCCAGGGGAGAAACGCTCGGGCAGGGGGAGTGCTGGCAAGGGTTGGGTCTGGGCCGCCGGGGCCCACCGGTGTCCAGTTGGCGCAGTGCGACACTGGGTTTTGATATGGACACCCCTGATTTTGTAAGAGCTGCCTGGTTTGGCTTTACAAATTAGGGAATCAAGATGGGGTTTGCCTTGAATGATATGGCGATCAGCCAATCCCTGATTAATGCATCATTGTCCCAATCCCATCATAGTGGTACAACGTTATGAAGGGGCTGCACCACTCTGTGAGCCTAAGGGGGGGGGGGGTGGTGGTAAGATATTTATGTTTATGTATTGTTGTATTTTTTATCCTGTGAATTAAACCTGCATTGTAATGTACTATGTATTAGCACAAACAGACACATACAGTTGCAGCACCCACAGTCACACTGTTTATGGAAGCACAAACTCTCTGAATTCCTAGGGTGGATCCAGTAAATTAATGCATGCCAGGAATGTCCAGAATTTCTTAAGGGTGTCTCACTGGGGGGGGGAGGGGGCAATAAATGTTAAACTGTCATGTGTTACTTAAATAGAAATGCTACATAATAAATCAATTCTGCATTTCTAAATTAAACATTATAACCTAATTTTTTTTCAATATAAACATCCATGCCTGTTATAAAGGCATTTCAAAATCCCAGCTGTCAATCACATATTGCCTGTCCCGCCTCTATGCCTCAGGCGTAGAGGCGGGGCAGGAAATTACTTTTACTTTCCATTCTGCACTTTCTAGATGCATTCCTTACATTACCCCTCCCTCCTCATCATCTATAATTGTGTACCCTGTGCATAAGCATAAGTCCACCATTCTGGCACATAAACAAGATGTTGGGGTGATACAAAGCTTAATAACAGTGTGCACAAAATGGCGGCTGCCTGCCATTTTTAGTTTAGTTTCTTTATTATAATGCTGCCTTGTCCATCCCTAGGCTGAACAATTTTCTCTTAAGGGGGCGCTCCAACATTCCAGCACCACTTGTCCAGCCCTAGAATTTCCCACCACTGTTCCTGGGTATTAATGAGACTAATGTGGCCCAGTACAACAGCCCCAATGACATGGCTGTATCTTTCCATTAACCTAAAGGTTTCTGTGTTTATGTGTTGAATAGATGTTACTGCATCCCACCAGCAGAATCGTTTGAATCTTTGAGAAAAAGACATTGGGCCCCCCTTCCCTTTCCTAGGCCCCCCCAGCAGTCACAGGGTCTGCTTTCTCTACAGCTAGGGTTGCCACCCCCTGGGGGCGGGGCAGGGGAGGAGATGGGGTTGTGATGTCGCCGGGCGGGGAGGAGGAGGGGCCATTTCAAAACAGGGCGGGGCTATGACGTGGCGATCATCGATTGCCCAATCACCATGTCAATGTTGCCGAGTCCTTCCTAATAATGGAAACCGGGCAGGAGGTTTTGACCAGGGCAGCCCTTCTGAAAACCGAGCTGTCAGGGTCAGAACCGGACAGGTAACAACCTTATCTACAACAGTGTTTCTTAACCTTTATGTCCAGGAACAGAATCAGTTCTGTGACCCAAATATTGGTGAATATGAACAGTGATTATGGAGACCAACCGTATATACCATAGGGGTCTTATCTGGGTTAAGAGTCACTGCTCCATAGTTACATCCCTTGTTGCCAGGGATAATAATAAATAATAATTGCTTTTTAGAGAAGAAGAAAAAGAAACTAAATAAGACAAAGGGTCTTTCTGCAACTACTGATATCTCAGTGTCTTATACTGAACGCAGTGCTGGCAGTTTGGGATAAAATGCCGGAAATCACACAATTTCGCAGACACCCAAATAAAAGAGCTCAGAACTGAAAAAGCACTACGTTTGCCAACATTTCACGGCTCAAATATTTCTTTGCTGATGTCAGCATCCTCGCTACATCTACTTACAGAGGCATCAGTGGGATTCTGTACGGAGTTTTTGTTTTTAACAAGTTTATCAAAAACAAGTTTCTGACAGTCATGTGAGAATATCAGAATAATGTTGGGCAGTTATAGGCCTCAGGCTCACGTTCTCTCTCTGTCAGACCGACATTAAACTGCACAAACCAACATGAGCACTAACAGGGGCAGTGGCCCTTTAATTTACCCGACACACTTGTTAGCGTTACCAAGACAGTAAGGGGTATATTTATCATGCTGTGTAAAAAGTGGAGTGAAGCATTACCGGTGATGTTGCCCAGGGCAACCAATCCCCAATTAGATTTCAACAGTTAGAAAATCAAAGCAAAGCATCTGATTGGCTGCTATGAGCAACATCACTGGTAATGGTTTACTCCACTTTTTACTAGGGATGCACCGAATCCCAGGGCCTTTTTTTGAAGGATTCAGTTTCGGCCGAATCCACGGTCCCGGCCAAACCTAATCTTTTTACACAGCAGGATAACTGTACCCCTAAGTGTATAGGACTTTAAAGGGACCTGTCACCCAGGCATAAAAAGCTGTAGAATAAAATTTCTGTTCATACACAATAACACATCTATACCCATTATAAAAACATTTAAAAATTCTAGCTGTCAATCATACATTGCCTGCCCCGCCTTAGGCATAGAGGCGGGGCAATTACTTTTACTTTCCATTCAGCACTCACTTTCCCCCTCCCTCCTCACCATCTATTTGTGTAGCCAGTGTATAGGCATGGGCATCAGGCCCCCCCATTTCAGCACATAAACCAGATTTTGGCATGATGCAAAGCTTTCCTTAATAACAAAATGGCGCCTGCCTGCTTGCTGTAGTTGTATAATTCCAAGACTGAAGGAAACAAGATTTAAATCATTTACATAGTGTAAGTGAGGTTTCTTATGCTTGACTAAGAAATCTGAATTATTTCTCAGGGTGACAGGTCCCCTTTAAGGCTTCGCGGCATGTGATGTATAATGAATTATCATAAGCAAACAATCTGAAAGTAAATCAGTACAGAAGTAAATTTTTCCCCCATTACCGACCCTCTATTTAATAGTTTCTCATTATAATGTCAGCATGACCTGCTCTCTGTGGATTACACAGTGTTTCCATAACCGAATCTCATCCGCAACACTGCAGGGCTTTGTCAGGTTCTACATTGTATTTCTATAGCCTCTAATATCATATATCCCTATGCCTGAGGCCTGATATTTACTGGTTTACCAGGTTTCCCCTTGATAACAAGGCCATACCAATCCCAAACGTTCATCTCTATTAGGCAGAAAATCAGCAGAAAGGAGCCCCCACAGGCTCAATACAAGAGGCTATGAGAACAAATCTGAACAAGGAAAACAATTTTTCAGTCAAGATGAAATTAGTTTTTCTAGCCAGCGTGGAATTCTTGAAGATAGGCTTGCTTAAAGGGGAACCTAAGCTTTCAAGCAACTTTTCAATATACTTTGATTAAAAAATCTGCAGCCTTTTCATGATTTTAATGTAATAATATGGTTTGGAACAGTTCCCTAAGCCCCGCCCCCTGTTCCCCTGCTGATCTGGCTGGCTACTTTGTGACTCAAATAAAATGTAAGAGTAGTCGCCTGTCCTCAGCCTGCCTTCAGCCTGCATCCTCCCAATCCCACAATTCCCTGCACACGTGATGTCAATAAGGAAAGGAACATCATAGTGCAATGCATTGTGGGTTATGTAGTTCCTGCATGCTGTCTGTAAGCTGTGGAGAAGTTGTTACAATTTGTAACATCAGTGTTTTAGTCCCTCCTCCCCTGCCAGGGTTTCAAATGATACAGAAAGAGAAGAACTGTTTTGCAGCTGGATTTCAGCATATAAAAATGGTATTTGTTCATACTTTTTGATGGAACAGATTACAGTGATAGGTATATTAGGGGTTTCTGAATTGTGTGGGGCTATTTAACTGGTCCCACTCTTGGGTGGGGAATGGGCTTCTGTGGTTGGTTTTGTGGGGGGGACTGAGCTCGCCATTAACCTGATTAACCCAGCTGCTGGTGGCTGCAGTAGGTATAGGGGCCCAGTAGAGCACTGACTGATAAACAGTTAAATGACCTCAGAGGGACCTCAAGATGATCTTGCTGTCCAGTATCTTCTAGTTACACCCCTGAGGTCACTGTATGAGCCGATACAGAGTGCTCTAGCCGTGCACTGAATGTCCCAGAATGTCCTTTTTTCCAGTCTGCACAAAGGCTTTGAAATAAACCACCTTACACAGTAAAAATAAATATAGAAAATACAATGCTGAGGAAACAAAAGTCTGACCCACTCGTCTGACCTCTGCGCCTTTTCCATTTGTTAGCAGAACACTGTCCTGACCCTACATTAGTGCAAGTGCAAGGTGCACAAGGCCTTTGTGCACCTAAAATGGCTCTGGATGTTCTGACCTGAGTTGCAAATCTGAGAAATTTTAGGTTTTACAGAAAGTAAGAGTGAGGGTTATGATGTTAGAACGGATGTGTTGAAAAGACCAGTTTCCCTGACACTTAAATGAGAAGGAAAGGCCATAAGCACTAACAGAAATGAGTCCTCTTATCAAAAGAAACACAGGATTTCTCATCTCCTTTTTTGGTAACATTTTCTTTGGTATCAGACTTCCTCTCTTTTAGGGCAGTAAAGGCCTCATATTTCCATAGTGGAATCTGTTGAAATTGTTGACTTGCCAAGCAAATATGTTGGCAATGGTGTATGCTCATTGGAAAGATGAATGGATTACTGTACCAGCTGCTTGATCCAAACAGGTTGCTCAACTTTCCAGTGGCCAGAGGAGAACCTGCACTGGTCAAACAGGTACATAGCCAGATAACCAAAGTGCATTCAGCACTAATACTGTGGAGTCTTCCGTTGTCCACTCTGATAGACTCTCCAATACAAAAAACTTGTTTAGAAAAGTGCCATATACTAAGGTCCTATCAGAAAAGTTAGAGCAAGTGCAAGTGAGGGAATACAGGGTTATGGGCGACAGCACTTAGTTGATCCAGGGACTAGTCCGACTGCCAATTAAGGGTACTGCACCATAGTATCAGTTTTGTGCTTCCCTACAGAGATTTATTTACATAGCCAGATATGCCACTGGCCTGTGTGTCTCACTATTGGGTGGAAGCTTTGGCAGTCAATATATAAGTGAATTAGCCCCAACTACTAAACACTATCATTTATTTCCTATATCTTGGCAGAAGAAATACATATACAGATATAGTTTATTGTATCATCTTACAGACTATCAGCATCCCTGGATGCACCAAATCCAGGATTCAGTTCGGGATTTGGCCAAGATTCTCCCTTTGCCAGCAGGATTTGGATTTGGCGGAATCAACGTTCCTGGCCGAATTGAATCCAAATTCTCAACATCACTTGACTTTTTGTTGCATAAACATGGAAGTTAAACGTTTTTTGCCCTGTGCTGTGTGCACAGTTCTTTTTAACCCTTCAGATTCGATTCAGTATTCAGCCGAATCTTTCACGAAGGATTCGGGGTTCGGCCGAATCCGAAAATAGTGGATTTGGTGCATCCCTACAACATACTAGCTATGTCCATATAATACCATTGCTAGCCATGCCGCCTATCCTACTGGCTTCTTATCCATGTGACACAAAAAGGTAATATAGTCCATACTAAAGGTGGCCATACACTGGCCTGGAATTGGGCAGGTTAAAAAATTTAGTCGGATCGGGAACCACATCGGCTCGTTGATGCAGTCCCTGAACCGACTGTGCCTATTACTATCGTTCTAATTTGATTGTTTGGCCCCAGGGCCAAGTGACCGAATTAGCCTGAATTTGCCCGATATCGCCCACCTGTAGGTGGGGATATCGGGAGAAGATCCGCTCGCTTGCCGTCCTCGTCAAGCGAGTGGATCTTAACATGTATGGCCACCTTAAGCCCACAGGGCTGGTACGTAAGGGATAGAGCTGAAACCATTAGATAACAACATCCCACACAAGCCCTTAAGCTCCAAAGCAGACTCTCCAGTTCCTTATATCACATTTCCTAGACTTGAAACAGCCCTATATATCTATATATAAAAGCATATTTATGAGTGTATATATAACAGTCAGTTGTTGCTTAGCAGAGAGCTAAACATGAAGTTATATGTTGGAAACCCTGCTCTGTGTTTAGGCAGAGACGCCTCACAGGATTCCTGCTAAGTGTGCAACACATACCCCGTGTTTTAACCCCTCTAACTTTTTAAAGCCTCGTAAAAATAGATAAGAAAAATATTTTTTCAATATGCCAATATTCCCCTTAGCATTAAGCTCTCCATGCTTAGCACTCAATTCTTCGAGCAGCCATGAAAAATCTGTGGCCAGGTAAGGATATATTATATATATATATATATATATATATATATATATATATATATATATATATATATATATATATATATATATATATATATATATATATATATATATATATATATATATATATATATATATGCTCTAGAATGGGTTGGGCAGGACTCAGCTAGGCTATTCATTGATCTACATTAGCAGTATGTAAACATATGAAATTCCACACTCTAGTAAAACATGTAGAGGCAGAAGACCCAGCAATATTTGAAGTAAGGATTGTGGGTTGTTTAAGGAAACAGACATCTTTTCGTGTAAGATTTGTGTGTGGATAAGGAGATGCGGTATGTAGAAAAAGCAGTTGTGTTAGAACATGCATTACATTCTAATCAAGAAATCAAGGTCACTACAAGTAAAACCCACCCTGCCTTTATAGCGCACTGTTTTGTAATATATAAAGGCTAATATAAAGGGGTTGTTTACCTTAGAATTAACTTTTAGTATGATGTAGAGAGTGTTATTCTGAGACAGTTTGCAATTGGTCTTCATTTATTATTATTTGTGGTTTTGAAATGATTTCGCTTTTTGTTCAGCAGCTCTCCAGTTTGGAATTTCAGCAACTATCTGGTTGGTAGGGTCCAAATTTCCTTAGCAACCGGGGAGCGGTTTAAATGAGAGACTGATATATGAATAGGAGAGAACCAGAACAGAAAAATAAGTAGTAAAAAGTAACAATAACAATAAAAGTGTAACCTCACAGAGCAATTAGTTTTCTTGCTGCCAGGGGACCCCCCCCCCCCCATTTGAAAGCTGCAAATAGAAGGCGGTGGCAAATAACAAAATAAATAATGAAGACCAACTGAAAAGGTGGTTAGAATTGGTCATTCTATAACATAGTAAAAGTTAACCAAAAGGTGAATTTAAGAGAAACTGTACAGAATAAGCAGTGGCCTACTGACATGACCAAAATTATACTTAATTGGATTCAATTCCATACTTGAGTCATTGATAATGTGCTGAAAGCTGGCCACACATGCCCAGATCTGGTTGGACAGTCTGGTCAGTTTCACCCATACTGTCCAACCATTTGGACATTGTACATAAGACATGTTACCTGTTATGTTAACTGAAGGTAATATTACTATACAATCATATTCCAGTAATCAGCTTTTCTCATTTCATCTTAATAACAGATTCTCTCATCTATCTAGTTGGAATTCTGATCCTCTCCTGAAGCCCCTATCCCCCCCCCCTCTCCCTTTGTCCCAGTACAATAGAATGGCCCAAGGGTTATGGACTAGGAAATAAAGGTTACAACCTAGAGGTCGGTACATAGTCCCTTGCTAAGTAAGCTCATAGCATATACTGAATAAAAACACAATAAAAGGGCAGAAGGAGGCATCTTTGGTATTACAAAACTTATTTCCAATAACCCAGAACAGTTCCCCTAATGTGGAAAACCACAAGTCTATGCCTAATCTATTTACATGGGGTGTATTTTTATGGAAAGGGAAAGTAAAAGTAACATAAACACAACTGAAAAATACTATGGCTTTGTGTTTTCCCATGTCAGTAAATTTACCCCTTCCTGTGATACACAGACAGGGAATGAGAGGAATGCAGGTAAGTTACTGCTCCAGTTCTACAGAACAATGCAAGTGTCAAATGGCAGAGACGCGCTTGTCAATCAAATGGCTTTCCAATGGGCAAACCCAAGCGTAACATAGGGGGAGTTTGAGAGGAAATCCAATTGATCATTAGCATTAATAAATCCCTGTAGCTCTGGGCAGAATGGAGATGAATAGGAAGACACAGACACCCCTGAACATAAGAGTAAAGGCCCCCATAAAAGGGGCGATTCTAGCTGTCGATATCAGTCCCTTAGACCGGTTCAGCAGCTAATTGGCCCGTGTATGGGCACTCCCGACCGATATCTGGTCTGAAATCGGCCAGATATCGATCGGGCAGGTTAAAAAATCTAGTCGGATCGGGGACCGAATCGGCTCCTTGATGCAGTCCCCAGACCGACTTTACAGGCTTATACCCGTCCCCTGGGGCCAAACGATCGAATTAGCCTGGATGCGCTCGCTTGGCGACATCACCAAGCGAGCGGATCTGAAGGTGTATGGCCACCTTAACCTAAGCATTGCATTTCAGCACTTTCAGTTTTACTAAACACCTCATCAGCATGTTCTTTGCCCCGAGTCCCTTTATGTACTTTTCCCGCTTTAACTCTTTCAGCTGGTACAGGTTTAGTCGACTAACCCGACTTGCAAGATAACTTCTTTTTTTTTTTTTTACCCTGATTGGCCATGGTGAGTTCAACCATGCAAACAAGCCTTCCAGCAAAAACCGCTCATAGGAAAGGAACTTGCCGACGGCTTAAAGCACAAAAATGTAAGAGACAGGGATATCTGAGAATAGATGGGCTGTGTATCGGTTTATGCTGGTTGCTTCCCTTAACAATAATGGGCTATTTCACAGAGTACTAAGTTTCCACTTAGTAAAAAAGGCCCTATAGAAATATAGCAATTGATTTATAATATACAGTTTGGTCAATTCCCTATGGGAGCAAAATGTTAATTAAATCCTTAAAAATGGTGCTTAGTGATTTCATAAGTTATAATCGGAGCTTAGTGATGTAATTTTTGTCACATGACTCACTAAAACTTGTATATTATTATAAATAAAGTACCCCCTGTTGTATAATATGAAGATATTAGAAGTCACTGCTATATAGCCATGAAACTCCTCTGTGACTTATAATATCCCAATATTTTACAATAGGGGTATTTATTCACTATATAACGAATGTCTCTTTTATCCAAACAGATCAGAATTACAAGATGAATAAAGAGCACTAATTTTGGCCCGGAGCAGTAACCAATCAGCAGGTAGTATTTACTGGTCATCTGTTTAAAAGCAAGCAACTTATTGGTTGCTATGTGTTACTAAGTGAATTTCCATGACCATAACCTAGGTAACAACATCTAACCTGCAGTCGCTGTATATTGTCATGTAAATCCTCTTTAACTTCCTATATACTAATATTGAACTCTGGGGACACATGATTATCTATATAAATATATAAACATTTAAGGCAGTGGTAGTTGCTAATGAAAGTGGATGGCATTGCTACCCGTAGCTTCTTATTCAGTGGCAAATAACTGGGAATAAGCTGGAACATAATTAGTAACTTACCTCCATATGTAATAAAAGGTACTAAGTTTGCTCAGGATTAGTGTCCCATAGCAACCAATAAGATGCTTGCTTATAAACAGGTGACCAGTAAAAACTTAGTACCTTTTATTCTACCATTTAAAATGTTATTCTTGAACAAACAAATGTATTTTTTTCTAGTTGTAATATAGGTGTGTAGGCGCCATCTCAGTGCATTGTGCCTGAGTCTGAGCTTTCAGCCAGCGCTACACATTAGAACTGCTTTCAGCTAACCTATTGTTTCTCCTACTCCCATGTAACTGGGGGAGTTCCAAGCCGGACTTGGATTTCTTACTATTGAGTGCTATTCTGATACCTACTGGAAGCTGCTATCTTGCTACCTTCCCATTGTTCTGCTGATTGGCTGCTGAGATGGGAAGGGGGGGATATCACTCCAACTTGCAGCGTAGCAGTAAAGTGTGCCTGAGTCTGAGCTTTCAGAAGGAGCCAGCGCTACACTTTAGAACTGCTTTCAGCTAACCTATTGTTTCTCCTACTCCCATGTAACTGGAGGAGTCCCAAGCCGGACTTGGATTTTTTACTAATGAGTGCTATTCTGATACCTACTGGGAGCTGCTATTTTGCTCCCTTCCAATTGTTCTGCCGATTGGCTGCTGGGATGGGGGGTGGGTATCAGTCCAACTTGCAGTGCAGCAGTAAAGTGTGACTGAAGTTTATCAGAGCACAGGTCACATGGCTGTGGCACCCTGGGAAATGAAGCATATGGCTAGACCCATGTGATATTTCAAAACTAAATATAAAAAAAATCTGTGTTTTTGAAAAAGGGATTTCACTGCAGATTCTGCTGGAGAAGCTCTATTAACTGATGGGTTTTGGAAAAAAACATTTTCCCATGACAGTGTTCCTTTAAGATGTTTCAGTGTTTGCAAGCATTGTGCTTTCAGTATAACAAGCCTGCTTCTTGAGGATCATGAGGCATAAGCAGTTGCATAAAGTTGTGCTGGTCTTTTTAACTAACAGAGATCTCTATGAGATTTAGCAACAGCTGAAAACACCCACGTTGCTGCCCTTAGAAGGCCGTACTGAAAGAACAGGGAAATAAGTGAAAGCAAAGATATCACAAAGTGCCCCCGCCTACGGCTCACTGAAAGGGACAGAGCATAAAGATATCTCACTGCAATATGGAGGGCGGGGAAGGAAGTTAACGCACGCATTTTCAAGATTTTTTCTTTTCAAAGCCAGGCACAGAGGTGGGTGTCAAATGAGCCGCAGAGAACAGGCCAATGGGAGTAATTTAGCATACAGTCACAAGCGAGAAGGCTGTGATTAGAAAAGGTGGCAATGGGATTAATAACAAATGCGACAGCAATGAATCTGTGAGCAAGCAATAGATTGGCAGTGCTGAGAGAGTATGTGGGAGAGCGGAACGATGGGAGGCAGAGAGCAACAGCCTTATTGCAGGGGTCACACATTTAAACTGCTTAATTTTTCTTCTTGGAAATATTAAAGCAATACGGTCATGGGAAAACATGTACTTTTCAAAACACATCAGTTAAGCGAGCTTCTCCAGCAGAATCCTGCATTGGAATCTGTCTTTCAAAAACACAGATTTGTTTATATTTAATTTTGAAATTTTACATGGGGCTAGCCATATTCTTCATTTCCCAGGGTGCCGCAGCCATGTGACCTGTGCTCTGATAAACTTCAGGCACACTTTACTGCTGCGCTGCAAGTTTGTTGTGATATCCCCTCCCCCTCCCAGCAGAACAATGGGAAGGGAGCAAGATAGCAGCTCCCAGTAGGTATCAGAATAGCACTCAATAGTAAGAAATCCAAGTCCGGCTTGGGACTCCTCCAGTTACATGGGAGTAGGAGAAACAATAGGTTAGCTGAAAGCAGTTCTAATGTGTAGCGCTGGCTGAAAGCTCAGACTCAGGCACAATGCACTGAGATGGCGCCAAACACCAATATTACAGCTACAAATACATTTGTTGCTCCAAGAATAAAAGTTTAAATGGCAGAGTGAATTATTTGCTATGTCATTTAGAAATAAAAAGTACCCCCAAATCATGACAGAATCCCATTAAACGTTTATCATCTTTTTTGCCTTTTTTACACATGCTTTTATTATGGTGTCCATGGCTCAGACCTTGAGTCAAACTCAAGTTGAGAATGGCACCACTTCTGGCCCATGGTGTCAATAAAGGAATTTGTTTTCACTTTACAGGAGGCAAGTCAGTTGTGTCAGTACAACCTGTAAAGGGAAACCTGGAATGATGGAAAGCTCAAGGCTGGTGTTATTTCCAGGGCTCCTTTTTGTGCAATTGCTCACAATTCAATCAGAGGGAGCTGAATGGGTGCATTGGTGTGTAGCGTGTGTGTATGGGTAGGAAGCATTCCTCTTTCAGTCCTCATCCGCAAGGTTTGTACTTACCAAATAACCTATGCTGTACTATGGGAGGGGCAACCTGCCACTCCAACTTATGCTAAAATGAAAGAGTTAAAGGAACAATAACACCAAAAAGTGTATAAAAGTAATGTACTGTTGCCCTGCATGGATACAACTGGTGTGTTTGTCCTACTATAGTTTATATAAACAAAGCTGCTGTGTAGCCACAGGGGCAGCCATTCAAAGGAGAAAAGGCACAGGTTACTTAGCAGATTACAAACTCCATTGTATCCTACTGAGTTTACCATTTATCTGCTATGTACCCTGTGCCTTTTCTCCTTTCTCCAGCTTGAATGGCTGCCCCTGGGGCTACACAGCTGGGTATTTATATAAACTATAGTAGGGTTTCTGTAGCAAACACCCCAGCTGTACCAGTGCAGGAATGGCTGCCCCCGGGGCTACACAGCTGGGTATTTATATAAACTATAGTAGGGTTTCTGTAGCAAACACCCCAGCTGTACCAGTGCAGGAATGGCTGCCCCCGGGGCTACACAGCGGGGTATTTATATAAACTATAGTAGGGTTTCTGTAGCAAACACCCCAGCTGTGCCAGTGCAGGAATGGCTGCCCTAAAGGCTACACAGCAGGGTATTTATTTAAACTATAGTAGGGTTTCTGTAGCAAACACCCCAGCTGTACCAGTGCAGGAACGGCTGCCCCCGGGGCTACACAGCGGGGTATTTATATAAACTATAGTAGGGTTTCTGTAGCAAACACCCCAGCTGTACCAGTGCAGGAATGGCTGCCCCCGGGGCTACACAGCAGGGTAATTATATAAACTATAGTAGGGTTTCTGTAGCAAACACCCCAGCTGTACCAGTGCAGGAATGGCTGCCCCCGGGGCTACACAGCAGGGTAATTATATAAACTATAGTAGGGTTTCTGTAGCAAACACCCCAGCTGTACCAGTGCAGGAACGGCTGCCCCCGGGGCATTTATATAAACTATAGTAGGGTTTCTGTAGCAAACACCCCAGCTGTACCAGTGCAGGAACGGCTGCCCCCGGGGCTACACAGCGGGGTATTTATATAAACTATAGTAGGGTTTCTGTAGCAAACACCCCAGCTGTACCAGTGCAGGAACGGCTGCCCCCGGGGCTACACAGCGGGGTATTTATATAAACTATAGTAGGGTTTCTGTAGCAAACACCCCAGCTGTACCAGTGCAGGAATGGCTGCCCCCGGGGCTACACAGCGGGGTATTTATATAAACTATAGTAGGGTTTCTGTAGCAAACACCCCAGCTGTGCCAGTGCAGGAATGGCTGCCCTAAAGGCTACACAGCAGGGTATTTATTTAAACTATAGTAGGGTTTCTGTAGCAAACACCCCAGCTGTACCAGTGCAGGAACGGCTGCCCCCGGGGCTACACAGCGGGGTATTTATATAAACTATAGTAGGGTTTCTGTAGCAAACACCCCAGCTGTACCAGTGCAGGAATGGCTGCCCCCGGGGCTACACAGCAGGGTAATTATATAAACTATAGTAGGGTTTCTGTAGCAAACACCCCAGCTGTACCAGTGCAGGAACGGCTGCCCCCGGGGCTACACAGCGGGGTATTTATATAAACTATAGTAGGGTTTCTGTAGCAAACACCCCAGCTGTACCAGTGCAGGAATGGCTGCCCCCGGGGCTACACAGCAGGGTAATTATTTAAACTATAGTAGGGTTTCTGTAGCAAACGCACAACTTTTACCAAAACAGGGTAACGCTAGATTACATTATAATTACCTTACAACAATTTTTGGTGTTACTGTTCCTTTAATGCATAAGAGAGAACTAAAATATGAGGATGGAAGACAAGGGAGATTCTATACCTCCAAATCATAGACTGCAATTGGTAGAAGCCAACCCCCTAACAGTCTTACATTGGTATTTTGCATGTAACTATGTAGTAGCATATCTCGTTCCACGTGGATATTGGGTAATAGTATAAAGACAAGGGAAAGCATCAGAATAGACACCGATAGAGCCCCCTCCATCTACAAAATGGTTTACAAGCAAGATCAACAGGTAGAAATATCAGTAAAGAAATACTACTGCTTTAAAAGGCAAGCAGTCGCTGTCAGTATTCGGCAGTTCTTTAGGAAATGTCAAATTCCCTTGTAACCATTTTTAGAAATTAAAAAAAAGCAACCAGGAAAGAGAAGAGAGACCAGAAAAGTCCATAATTGCAGCCAAGCAATCACTTCTTTCTTAGCGCTATATGTTAGTAAGGAAAGTCAGTGATCAGCCCTTGAAAATTGTAATGAGAACTAAATAAATAAATGTCCCTAGAAAAACTAAAGGAGAAGTAAAGCTTTACAAAGAACTAGGCTAAAATGCTGCTTATCATGTTTGGGGGTTCTGTAACCCAACTGTATAGATCTGAGCCTCTGAAGACACCCCTAGTATCTCCTAGTATCTCCCCATCTTCTGCCGATTCCCGCACATACTCTGGGCTGCTCTGACCTGAGCTTAGGGAACTTTAATCAATATACAATACAAGGCTAATTAGCAAAATAAAGATTTACATTAAGTGGCAACTCAGAAACCAGAGCATTCTGCACCAGAAAATAATAATAATCCCTGTAGCATCAGCTTCTATGATAGAACAACCTAATTTCCTGCTCAGTGATTTCCGCTGACCCCTTTTCAACAGCAGCCTAGAGCACACTGAGCATGTGCAGTGCCACTGACATTCAAAGACGGTCTAACAAGAAGGCTGTGAGTCCTTAGGACAACTTTGTAAGTCTGAATCATTCCTGTTACGGGACTGCTGAATCTCTAAGTAAAGTTTAATATATAAAACAGAGCATTCTTGCCTTATTCATTTTCAGGCTTTAGATGTCCATTAAACATGACCTGCCTTGGGCAAATGATCTGGGCACACCCAAACTTATAATTCCTTTTCCGGTTTTCCATATGCAGCAGTTTTATACTTACATTTTGGCTTGTAGTACAGTGAATGGCTGCAAGACTCAGCCAATAAAATATGAAGGAGCTACGTTTTAAATTAGCCTGAAAAGAACAAGACGAATGCTTTCAAATAGCTGAACACGTTTCCATGGCATGGCAACCCTGGTTACTGAGGTGTTTAGTGTACGGCAAAACAAACAGTGTGTGAAAAAAAAACCAGTGGTGCAGACCATGCGTATATTAGCCCCAATCATGCATATTGGGGTTCCAGTGCGGCAAATTAAAATAAAAACCAACAAGACAACTTGTGAACTACAGTACTTTATTGTTATTTTTTAATGAATTTACTATTAGACCATAAATGTGAAAAGGTTAATGCTTAACCCCATTGGACTGATATGAACATGTTTGTAGAGAATTCATGGGGTTATGCTGTGACAAAATTGAGGGGTTTCATTTTTATTATTCTGCACTAGGCCAGTAAAAGCCAGCTTCTGACTGGTTGCTATGGGTTAATGGACCAGGGCAACAATCTATGGTCTATCTAAGGTTTGTTCTATTCCCAAGTTACACTGCCTACACCCGTGAGAACATGCATGTAGATCATCTACCAATTAAACCTGGATATTTCTATCTTAGTTAAAAGCTCCTCACTAATACTCTTCCTCCATTTCTCCCCACAGCAACTGATCACTGACTGACATGAGCAAATTAAAAACAAAATCATTTCAAAGGGGTAGTTCACTTTTAAATTAACTTTTAGTATGATGTAGACATTGCTATTCTAAGACAATTTGCAATTGTCTTCATTTTTTACAATTTTTCAGATATTTAGCTTTTGGTTTAGCACCTTTCCAGTTGGGTATTTCAACAGTTGTCTGGTTGCTAGGGTTTAATTTACTGTAGCAACAAGCCAGTGGTTTGAACAAGAGACAGGAATATGAATAGGAGAAGGCCTACATAAAAAGACAGTAAAAAGCAACAGTAACTATAAAATTGCAGCCTTACGAAGCAATAGTTTCTGGCTGCCGGGGTGTAGCTTACTCTGTCCCTAGCCCACCATTGGTAAGGCAATAGCACAATAAAAAACATGCAAGACAATATTTTCCTTTCCCTAACCAACTCGGTGCTGTTCAAGAGGATATTGTGCCAGCAGCGGAATCAATAATATAGGGCATTTTGGGTTACTGCCATGCAAGTACATTTGCTGCACAATGCGACACAAGTAGCTTGGAGGGGGGAGCAATAACTATTTAAACTCCATTTGGAGCTCACTTACAATTGTGGGCATAACCCTAGCGTCAGTTCTGATTCGGAAGAATGAAATTGATTGGCTGGTTTGCTAGACTGTCCCGACTGCATTGCAAGGTGCCACTAGCCAAAATCAGACAGACTGGCCAAATAAACCAAATCAGTGTAATGTGAAGACTCACAAATTTCAGTTTTCTTTGAATTTTACTGTGGATATGGCAATTTGTGGCATGCATTTTCCCTAAATGCTTTTAATAAAACTCCACACTTTGGAGAACAAGAGGGAGGTGCTGATTATGTCCCATATAACAGAAAGCCACCAAGTACTAATGAAGCAGATAGCAGGTGAATAGAGTGCGCCCCGGAAATGTGTAACACCATAACACACTTTGTGCAGGTCAAGAACTCAACCGGTGCAGCCCCGTGCAAGCTGGAGAAGCGTTATTTACCCAAATCACACACAGACACAAGAATGCTACAAATGCCATTAAGGAAAGGATGCACTACAAACATCAGCATTTATTTATATCCAACTTTTAGCAAATGACAAAAAAATAAAAATAAAAAAAAACTGTTTTGTCTGATGAATTTACATACTTAAACAACCATCAAAAACTACTTAAAGGTCGGCATTCATGCAAAAATACACGGGAAATCCGTTGCAATGGAAGCCAAAAAATGCTGTAACAATATGAAGGTTTGTTTCTGTGGGACAGAAACTTGGCCAATAAACCATAGAGAAGAGAATGGGGTTACCAAAGAACTGAGAGAAAAAAAAAGGGGGGGCTTCCACCAAAAATGTCTATCATAACATGGCGGCATGAAGCATTTTGCTTTGGCCTTTGATCCCAAACTCCTCAGTTTCCAGTGACTGCTATCCACTGGCCTCTACTGTGTGTGGGCCTGTATAAGCTATAGACTACTAACCACACAATGACACATAAACCATAGAGGTCCTGTGTCTCTGGGTCAGATTCTTACAATGGCTGCATGGAAGCTGCATAACGCAGTCCGCGGAAAGCTAGAAAAGTCTGATCAAACAGTAGCACATTTAATTAGAGCCATATAGGCCCTGATGGGTTTGTGCCGCAGAACACAATGTCGCTCATACACTCAGCAATCTTTACATCAAGAAGATCAAAAAAAAAATTAAGTCTAAGAGCTGAGATTTATAATGGTTTGCTTGGAAAGTTGGATTTCTAGCGGTTTGGCCGACTAACAATTTTGCGCACGTTTTTAACAAAATGGGAAGTCATGCTGTTAGTGAACCCTTTTGTTCAACCACTAATGAAATGTCACTGCTCACCTCTGGGTTTTAATCCTTTCACTGCCAGAGAAGTTTGCAATGCGTTGTGCTACAAGCACCCTCTGGCAAGTCGAGGGTTAATCTTTTTTTTTTTTTTTTTTAAAAGTGCATACAGAAAATTACGATATTTAAAAAAAAAAAAAATGAAAAAAAAATGGTCCTATGAGCATGGTCCCAAAATTGTCTATGACAAATATCAGGAACTCCAACGAGCTTCTTATAAATATGTCAGATAAGTACAGATAAAATCTGAGCAGTTCTTTTGAAATCTTCAAAAATGTTCCTGATACTCCACAAATGGTGCTTGTTTAAGTTAATAACTCTGATACATGCGTGCGTTGAATTTACTTGTTATCCAAGCGAAGCAGCTGCTCCTTACCATTTATTGTTAAGGACTTTAACTGCCCGTCTTCTTCTACTTCAATGCGCTCTTGTCCATTTTCAACAATTCTGTAGGGGCAAAGCAAAGAGTGAGATAGAAGATTTACAATGCTGACATTTTGTCCTGCAGTCTGGAGTTGGCCTTTTTCTGCTGTGAGAGCTGAACACATAACAGAGTTTACTACATTACTGTACCTCTTTGTTGTAACTCTTCTTCCGTTAACTACTTTAGTTGAGGTTGATACAGATCTGAAGTTACCCATTCCTGAACCGCCAAACGATGAAGAGGAAAATGAAGAGAAACCACCATGTCCACCAAAAGAACCAAATGAAGAACTGAAACCTGTATGAATGACAGATAAAAAGGGGAATGTCAGCTAAGAACAATTTTCTAAAATGTCTTCATTATCAGGAAAGCTCTCTGCTCTAGTTCCCAGGGAGGTTTCTGACCATATAATATGGCATAATAATAATATACCTTCAGAGAGCTCTCATAACGTTTATATACTATTAGTAGGAATATATTTTTATATACTATTAGTAGGAATATATTTCCTAAATTAACAGCCTGTCGGCAGTGGTTCCTAAACTGTGGGTCAGGTGACCAAGTGCAATGGATAGAAAGCCTTGTCTGAATAAAAATTTTGGATAAAAACTGGGGGCAAATGCTTATATGCTGCCTTAAGTATCTTGTGACTTGTTTAGAAGGGTCCAAACAAATGCTTGGCCAGATGGGGACATAAATCCAAGGTGGTCTGAAAAGCTCTGCCTTTTAGGGCTATGGTAGCCATGATGCAAATTTTAAAGATAAATAACGGTAATGGGTAATTTTTCGTTCTTGGAACCTTAAAAAAATGGCATCAGTAGCAGGAATGTTAAATCAAGACACACATAAAACATTTGCAGATGTCTGTGCATTCATTTATCCCTTCATTGGACAAAAACTTGAGTGTGCAGATAAAGGAGTATTGCATCTCTGTACCCGAGTCAAATGGAGAGAAGGTAGGACCAAAGGCAGGGAAACCTCCAAACGTAGAGAGAAAGGAACCCCCTGGCCTGCTTCTGTTTGCTCTGTGGCCTCTTCTGCCAAAGAAGTCATCAAATGGATCGTCAGCTGGAAGAGAAACAGGATATAAATTACTCCCTGACACCAGTAATATAATAATACCTGTAACATTACAATCCTTAACCCGGCAGAAACATCTAAGATTAAAGAAAATACAAATATGTGCACTATACCAAATAAATCAAATGAAAATGGGTCTCTTCCCCCAAAGAAATCCCTGAAAACATCGTCTGGGCTTCGGAATGTAAATCCAAACTCATATGGATTATCAAAGTGACTGCCGCCTAAAATAAAAATAAGAAAGAACCTAATTAGCTTGAAAGATAGAAAAACGGCATTAGTTGTTCTTAATATAAAAGGTAATCAAATACAATTAAGGTTGCACATAGTACAGGGATATAGAAGCATGGAATATTGTGGTCTCAAGGAATTTCTGTGGCAATCTGATAGAACTCTTCGCACTGTGTAATTAGGCTTGGACTGCAAGAAAAGGCTGCACACTGTAGCTGGGTCTCAAGTGGCAATTAAATAGAGCACATTAGGGTCTCTAGCCAACTAGACGGCCCTGAAATGGATCTAAGTTGCATGGAAGCATAAATGAGGTATAAATATAGCGTTAAAAGTTTAAAATGAAACTAGCACTTACCTCCACCACCTGTCAATCCTTCTTTTCCATATTTATCATAAATATCCCTCTTTTTAGCTATAAGGGAAAGAAACAAACAAATATAAATAAATAAAATACAAGCCGTTTAGTCTAAGTGGAGTTAGCAAATCATTTCAGGATACAATTTCACACAGTCTCTCTCTGAGGCAGAACATTGTTGTGATGTATTTGTGTGTCTCCCCAGCAGCTGGGGACAGACACGGCTATAAATAAGCAATGCATTCCAACACACGAGGGCCAGGCTCAAAAGTGCCTCGCCGCGTCCCACCAGCCTCAACCAAACAAAACAACAGATCAGTCTAACCTGCTTACTGGACTAAGACAAAGCAGGAAGTGGTGTACTTCTCCTTTAAATAGGCTGCAAAAGCCGCTCTGACACTTTCTCCAAGCAGTATGACGGCTTAGCTACTAACATGACGTTTGTTATCTAAGTTTTATACCAGTGGCCAGCACCTTATTATGAGTGTAATACCCACAACAATATAGAAAACAAATTAACAAAGGATCCTTCAATAATCTACTTTTACCGTAAACCCCTTTTCAGCAGAAAGGGCATAATGACCATTTTTTTTAAAGAAGAAATGTAGGATAAGTGAAATCCCCCCTCAATCTTTTAGGCAATTATGAATAATATATGGTGCTTAATTCTATCTGTGGCCCCTTTATTGGAGCTCCTTATAGATCCTCTCAGGTCCCTGCCGGTGTTTCAAATAAAAGGTGGGTGTGTCCTAATCGTCCCTGGAGGAAGCACAGCCAACCACAGCCCTGCAGTCACACAAGCAAAGGCAGGGTTTAATTCTGGTTCCTATCCTACAATGCAGTGTGCCGAGTGCCGCCGGCCCCCCTGCACAGCCTGGGAAAGGAGGCAGCAGGGAGTGGAACAGATGGGCGGGACTAGTGGGGTTTTTGGAGAAATTTTCAATAAATCCACCTGAAACACAACTTTTTAAAGTACATTCCTTCTGTATTTAGAGGAGCATAATGCACTACCACATTCTTGTTTTTTACACAATATGTCTCCTTTAAATTCATTAGCTCAGTCAGTGATTAGTATGCTTAAGCCAAGCCTAATTATAAATATTGATAGGATCTATCACTCGTGTCAGCTGAATAACGATCATGCCATATATGAAAACAAACTCCTTGGGCAAATCGGGCGCCTAGTAAGGAAACAATTACAAGCCAAGGAAGTTGGAAGAGTCTTGGGAAGATACTTACAATCTGACAGGACCTCATAAGCTTCAGCAACTTCTTTGAACCTCCTCTCGGCTTCATCTTTATTGTCGGGGTTCTTGTCTGGGTGCCACTTTAAGGCTAGCTTGCGGTATCTGGAATACAAGTTGATTGAGAATAGGGTTTAGTAATTGGTATTGAAATGCAACATTAAATGCAACTTTCAAACTGCAAATAAGGTTCCGCCACACAGGGTGTTCCATATCTTTCCTCTAATTAATCCTTTCCCAGCCATGTTCTCTCATGCCTTTTATGTGCCTCCTCATCATCGTCATCATCATCAATCCCTCCTGAGTGGAAACCCCCATCAGCCTGTGTATGGAGCTGTCACACAATGGCCCAGTCATATCCTCAGCGTCAATTTAGAGAAATGGAGGGCACTCCTGGCTAAAATATCCTTGCCAAAAAAAATTTTATATACAAAAAAAACAAAGTATAAAGTATCCAGGTGCTATGGTTTTAATAATCCCCCCATAAGAGTGGATATCCTCAGCGTCAAACCAGGGAATACTTACGCTTTCTTAATATCTTCTGGAGAGGCGTTCCTCTGGACTCCCAGGACATCGTAATACTCCACCATGGCTCAGTAATGTGATGTAAAGCCTGGAAAGAATTCATAATGGCATTGAGATGACAAATTCAAATGCAAGCGGAATATGATAAGAGGTAGGTAAATCAATTAGAGAGTCAGGAACACATTGCAAAGATAAAGGTACTATTAATGCAAGAGTATCACAACATTTCCATTTTTTATTATTCTGTTGAACCCAAGCCTAAGGCCAGTGGCACATGTATCGCTGAAATATGCCAGTCAAAAATGGCCAGATACATCTCTGTGCCACCTGTTATGTAGATGAATGGAAACGGTTTGTCCCCAGCAGTGACAGGTAGTTTCCATTCATCTAAATGGCATGACGTTTCTCCACCAGATAAAATACTTTGGCTAATACTTTCTAAAACTCGCCAAGCAAGCATATCTTCTCCCGATATCCCCACCTATGGGTGGGCAATATTGGGCCAATTTGGTCGTTTGGCCCTGGGGCCAATCGATCAAATTAGAACGGCAGGTATAGGCGCCATCGGATTGGGGACAGCATCAACGAGCTGATGCTGTCCCTGATCCAACGGAAAAATCAAACCTGCCCAAGCGAGATCTGCCCGATTTCAGGGCAGATATCGTTGGGGCAGGCCCATCGTTTGTGTCCACACATGGGCAGATAAGCTGCCGAACTGGTCTAAAGGGCCAATATTAAAGAAAGCAAAAAGTATCTCCACACTCAAAACCAATAAGTAAAAAATGAAATTTATTCAATACGAAAAACACATCATAGCAAGTATAGTCAAACGCATTTCAACCCATCAAGGGTCTTCATCAGGGGTAAAAATTTTAAAAAGATATTGGCAGCTAGAATCGGCCCGTGTATGGCCACCTTAAGTGTCCAAAGCTTACAAATGTTAACCTGAAAATCTGTTAACTGTTACT
The DNA here is from genome assembly GCF_000004195.4 of Xenopus tropicalis. Taxonomy (NCBI): domain Eukaryota; kingdom Metazoa; phylum Chordata; class Amphibia; order Anura; family Pipidae; genus Xenopus; species Xenopus tropicalis. The sequence continues at coordinate 17,675,557 of NC_030682.2, read as the reverse complement.
AGTTATCTTGTTTACCCTTTTAATTTGGCTCCCTAGGAGAGCCTCTCAGTCAAAGCACTGGAATATTACACCAGGTGCTAAATCGCAGGGAGCACAATGGAGGAGCAGTGGGCAGAGGGGCAGCCTGAGACATAATTATGGTGAGATTTAGGCTAATTGCCCATTAATTGTTCTGGACAGCCCAAGACATAGAACTAGTAAGCAAACTTGATTACGCTGTCAATTGTCATGACAATTTACAGAATGGAAATTTGGAAACAAAAATTGAATATATTAAAAATTTAAAAATCCTGTTTTTTTATAAGGTGTTCGGACAGTAGATGTCATAACTGTATGTAAAGCAAAGCAGCTGTAGAAAAGTAGAAACAATGGCTCTCTTAGCAGTGATGGTAAAAGCAAGCCCTCCAGCTGCTGATGAGATATAACTATCTATTCTTGTCCTAACCCATTTCTGAAAAATTTAAAGGGGAACTCCACCCAAGCACAATATAATTTCAAGCAACTTTGCAATATAGATCAATTAAAAATATGCAGTGTTTTCATGATTTGTTATGTAATAATGTTTTTAACAGTTCCCTAAGCCCCGCCTCCTGTTCCCCTGCTGATCTGACTGGCTACTTTGTGACTCAAATAAATGTAACAGTAGTCGCCTGTCCTCAGCCTGCCTTCAGCCTGCATCCTCCCAATCCCACAATTCCCTGCAAACGTGATGTCAATAAGGAACAGCATAGTGCAATGCATTGTGGGTTATGTAGTTCCTGCATGTTTTCTGTAAGCTGTGGCGAAGTTGTTACAATTTGTAACATCAATGTTTTAGTCCCTCCTCCCCTGCCAGGATTTCAAATGATGCAAAAAGAGAAGAACTGTTTTGCAGCCGAATTTCAGCATATAAAAACGGTATTTATTTATACTCTTTGAAGGAACAGATTACAGTGATAGGTATATTAGGGGTTTCTGTGTTGTGTGGGGCTCTTTAAAAGGGTTAAAATAACTTTTAGTATGATGTACAGAGACAGTTTGTAACTGGTCTTTATTTGTAATTATCTGTGGTTTTTGAGTTATTTAGCTTCTTATTCAGTAGCTTTCCAGTTTGCAATTTCAGCAATCCCGTTGCTAGGATCCAAATTACCCAAGGAACCAGGAACTGATCTGAATGAGAGACTGGAATATGAATAGGAGGGGGCCTGAATAGAAAAATGAGTAATAAAAAGTAGCAATAAACAACACATTTGTAGCTTTACAGTGCATTTTTTAGATGGGGTCAGTTATCTGAATGGTGAACCACCCCTTTAACTAATTATGGTCCGGAAGACAGAGTTCCCCTTTAAAAAAAAAAAAAAAAGTGCAGTGCAACCAAATATACCCAGCTATCAGCCTAGAGGCTCAAACTTGCTGCCAACCCCACTAAAACGCCCAGTTTCGCTGCTATTTCTCAGCATGCAACACCCTTAATAAAAAAACTTGTGATGACGGTGTGCATTTAATGTCAGAAAGCTGCAGTTGAACTTTCACTCCCAGTGATTCAGGTACCAAAACAATAGCAGTGTGTGTGTGTCGGTGCCATGAAGCCCGGCCGCTCGGCTTGGGTAGGAAGCCGTGTAACAGTCTGAAGGTCACGCATGCAGAACCCTGCGGCCCCCAGCACACCCACACAGGCTATATTTATAGCTCTTAGTTTGCAGATAATTAAAGCTGCGGCTCTTGTTGTGATAGGTTTCCCTTCATCTCAATTAAAGGGCTATCCCCTGGTGTCAGCGGGCAGCCAGAAATATTTCTGTTTCCAGGGAATTAAATAAACAATTCTGAAGCCCTGGCTTAGCTCTCACATCGGAACACTCAGACAGGAGGCTGTCATCGGGCCCCAACCATGCACAGGGCCGTACAGTAAGGGCGAAGCCATCGACTTTCCCGACATAGGTTAAAATATAAGTCTCTGCAACTAATCGCCTGCGCAGATTAGTCACAGCAAATTAGTCTACTAGTAGCAGCTACTTGTCGTGGCTACTAAAATAGACAATGCTGATCATTTACTGATAATTATCTCTAAATACAGGTATAGGATTCAGAAACCCGTTATTCAGAAAGTTCCGAATTATGGAAAGGCCCTCTCCCATTGACTCCATTTTAAACAAATGGTTCTAATTTTAAGAAATGATTCCTTTTTCTCTGTAATAATAAAACAGTACCTGTACTTGATCCCAAATAAGATATAATTACCCCTTATTGGGGCAGAACAGCCCTATTGGGTTTATTTAATGGTTAAATGATTAACTTTTCTCTGTAATAATAAAACAGTACCTGTACTTGATCCCAACTAAGATATAATTACCCCTTATTGGGGGCAGAACAGCCCTATTGGGTTTATTTAAGGGTTAAATGATTCCCTTTTCTCTGTAATAATAAAAGTACCTGTACTTGATCCCAACTAAGATATAATTACCCCTTATTGGGGGCAGAACAGCCCTATTGGGTTTATTTAATGGTTAAATGATTCCCTTTTCTCTGTAATAATAAAACAGTACCTGTACTTGATCCCAACTAAGATATAATTACCCCTTATTGGGGGCAGAACAGTCCTATTGGGTTTATTTAATGTTCAAATGATTTTTTTTGTAAACTTAAAGCGTAAAGATCCAAAATACAGATCCATTATCTGGAATACCACAGGTCCCAAGCATTCTGGATAACAGATCCCATACCTGTATTGTCTATGTCAGTATTGTCTATGGCAGGGTATTATCTGAAGTTTAGTAGCTGCTACTAAGTAGCTCAGAGTGTCTCCACCCTAAGGGCTCTGGCACACGACAAAACTCCCTGTTCGCGGGCGACTAATCTCCCCGAGTTGCCATCACCTGCCATCCCACCTCTGGCCTGTGCTATACATTAAAGGCAAACTATACCCCCAGAATGAATACTTAACCAACAGATAGTTTATTATATGTTAAGTGACCAATTAAAGAATCTCTTCAAACTGGAATATATATATATATATATATTAGTAAATAGTGCCCTTTTACATCCTTTCCCTTGAGCTGCCATTTAGTGATGGGCTGTGTGCCCCCTCAGAGATCAGCTGACAGGAAGTGATGCAGCTCTAACTGTAACAGGAAGTAGTGTGGGAGCAAAACGCAGAACTCTGCCCATTCATTGGCTGATGGGGCCTAGCATGTATATGTGCCTTGGCTTGTTTGTGTGCACTGTGAATCCTATGATCCCAGGGGGCGGCCCTTAATTCTTAAAATGGCAATTTTCTATTTAGGATTACCCAATAGCACATACTACTAAAAAAGTATATTTATAAAAAACGGTTTAATTACATGAAGCAGGGCTTTACATTATGAGCTGTTTATGCAATATATTTTTATAGAGACCTACACTGTTTGGGGGTATAGTTTTCCTTTAATCAGAGTGTCTGACTGTACCATTATACCTGGGGGTGCAGCTAACTGCTTTGAGCCTGGGGCAGGCTACATGTAATCGCTAATAATGACACTGGCACATGGAGCCAAAAATCACTTTGTATAAAGCGGTTTATTGTTCAGTGACAGTGACACAAGCAGCAGTGACAGGAACCACATTTCTGCCCCAGAGATAAACAAAAGCCACAGACACTCTTATTCTCTATACACTGCCAGAGACAAATAATACTGCATCTTTGCAGAAAGGATAGCCATAAGCTTAGGGGTTTAGAACTTGCAAAAAACAGATAAACAGCATGAATTATATATGAGAGTAAAATGGAGCAAACACCGTATCAGAAGCCACGCGCTCCACTAACCCACTTTCCCCGGAGCAGAACACTGGCTAACTGTGACCGTAACAAAAGGCCTATAGAAAGCAGCTGATCCGGCGCTCTATGTAGTCACATATCTTCTCTAAAAGGGGCACCGCTAAGGCCAGCCACCGCCCCTTTTCTTAACAGGGTATAAACCATGGCATTGTTACGTGGCATGCCTTAATGTATAGTGTGCCGATGTATGGGAGCCAAACTGCTAGATACAGGAGCAAGTATTTGTCTAGTAAAGCAAACAACCAATCCTTTTAACCCCTTCACTGCTGCACAGCAACACGAATACAGAGCCATAATGCCATGCTAAGCACTACAATCTTTATTAATATAACACCAACACAGAGATGGTACCTCACTTCCTGCACCAGTGAAGGTTACAATCTATGCCGCTATCACAATCACCGGCGTCAAGCAATGAACCTGCCTGTATGTTCTATGATTGTGACCGGAGCACCCTAAGAAAACCCATGCAAACACAAGCAGAACATACACACTTGCAGACAGGGCCCTGGCTGGAATCAAACTGAGGACCCCTGTGCCACAAGGCAGCAATGTACTGACCAGCTGCCAACGGGCAGCCCATTCATGGCCCAAACCCAACTTTTTTGGGCTGGTCCGAACATCACTCAAACACAGCATTTCTGAAGCTCTGCCCTGATTTTTTGAGGGTGAAGACACATGGAGCTACTTGTCGTGGCTACTAAAATAGACAATGCTGATCATTTACTGATAATTGTCTCTACGTGTGTTTTAGCAGAGGCAATTCTCAGTATTTTCTATGGCAGGGAATTTTCTGGCATTTAAAGTAGCTGCTTCTAGTAGCTCCGAGTAGCTCTAGAGCCCAAACAGGGAACCCCTGGGGTACCCAATACACTGCAGACAAGCCCCCCCCCCAAAAAAAGTACAAATGCCAGTTGAAATGGAATTGAAAATAGATTACAGCACTCAAGAACTGTATATGAAGGAACGTTTGGCCTGAAAGATATGTGCAAATATGTACTCAGAAACCCTAGCCTCTGTATAGTGTATCCATGGGCAAGAGCTAGAGTTCTCCACGAGTGTCACTGGGATTTATGCCGGCTCAAAGTGCAGCAAGAAGCAAAGGGTACAAAGCAGGGCTGCGGCGACTTTTTATCTGCGCTACAGTTTCACTGTGTATAGATAGAATCACGTTTGGGAAGAGGGTTCTCGTGAGTAACACAGGCCCTGTGCATACAGTGGGACTCATATGCATACAATCTGCAGGCAAAATGTTTGGTTTAAACATCTCTATGGCTGATGGTACACAGGGAACTTTCTCTGCCCCCTGAAACCACCCCTGCCAGCACCCATTCACTTGCATTTCAGCTCTACTCTGCCACCTGAAACCACACCTGCCAGCACCCATTCACTTGCATTTCAGCTCTACTCTGCCACCTGAAACCAACCCTGCCAGCACCCATTCACTTGCATTTCAGCTCTACTCTGCCACCTGAAACCACACCTGCCAGCACCCATTCACTTGCATTTCAGCTCTACTCTGCCACCTGAAACCAACCCTGCCAGCACCCATTCACTTGCATTTCAGCTCTACTCTGCCACCTGAAACCCCCCCTGCCAGCACCCATTCACTTGCATTTCAGCTCTACTCTGCCACCTGAAACCCCCCCCTGCCAGCACCCATTCACTTGCATTTCAGCTCTACTCTGCCACCTGAAACCCCCCCTGCCAGCAACCATTCACTTGCATTTCAGCTCTACTCTGCCACCTGAAACCCCCCCTGCCAGCAACCATTCACTTGCATTTCAGCTCTACTCTGCCACCTGAAACCACCCCTGCCAGCACCCATTTATTTGCATTTCAGCTCTACTCTGCCACCTGAAACCACCCCTGCCAGACCCACACTCACTTGCATTTCAGCTCTACTCTGCCACCTGAAACCACCCCTGCCAGCACCCATTCACTTGCATTTCAGCTCTACTCTGCCACCTGAAACCACCCCTGCCAGCACCCATTCACTTGCATTTTGTAGATTGTAAGCTCTTTTGGGCAGGGCTCTCTTCACTTCTTGTATCGCTTATTGATTGCTTTATATGTTACTCTGTATGTCCAATGTATGAAACCCACATATTGTACGGCGCTGCGGAATATGTTGGCGCTTTATAAATGAATGTTAATAATAATAATTTTGACTCTACTCTGCCAGCTGAAATATAGAGAACTGTTTCCATTTCCCCAAAGTGAAGCCAGCTTGCTGATAAATTGCAATATAATATATGGCTACCATCACTTCTGAGAATCCCATGCGGAACAGGTATTTTTAGCTTTCCAGTTTTTCCATTTTGCCTCCAGTCCTGTCCAGGAACAATAAAAGCACAGCTGTCCCAGTCTAGATCCCCAGGGAATACTCTGCCCCAGGATTTGCACTGAAATTAGCCTTAGTACAATGATAGGAGTCTTCTTTTTGGTTTCTGGAAGGGGCAACTACTAGATGAACAGGAGACAACAATAAGTTGGAAAGCCGATAAACACATGGAATAGCCTTCCAACAGATATTCTGGTGACTAAAGGTAGTCATACATTGGCCTATGAAAGTTGCCAACTTGAAAGCTTATCAGCCCATTTGTGGGAACTTCCTGCCAGATTTATCAGCAAGTTTACAAAATGCCACTGAGGCCTGCATGGGAAGTCCACTCCAGGCAGATCATTATGATCCAATGGTTAAAATATCCTTAATCACCTGCCTCGTTTTACTCGGAAAAGCATAGAACTTGTAGTCTCAGTTTTCAGACTTTAATAAATGCTGCCTGTCACTGAAACAAATGGGGCAAAGAGTATGTATTTGCAGGACAAAATCCGCCAGTTCCCCCAGTGACAGGAGGTTATCATTAAATTGAGGTTATCATTAAATTCACTGGCAGCCTGCTTGAGCGCTATCAGGTATTACTGGCACTGGGTGCAACATCAGCCTTAAACTAGAGATAAAGGAGGGCTGATCGCCCTGAAAATAACACCACGACTTCTGCTTCACAGAAAGACCTTTCCCATTTACAGTATAATAATAAATGGTACTAAACCAAATGAGTCACTCTTGTTTTCCTGGAACTTTAATACATTTACATGAAACCAACTTTTTCTTTTCTGCTGTCAAACTGTATTTTTCCTTGAGTGATTTACTTTTCTGTAATGCTTCCTGGTTGTTAGGGTCAGTGACCCCAGCAAGCAGAATGATTGTGAGGCTAGATCTGTAGTTTGGTTTCTTCCTTATTGCTGTTCAAGCCCTTATGTTCCTATTTAAAACTGGAATGTGTAGTAAGGAAAATGCAGCAAGGAAATGCAAAACTATCTGCTCCATGTGACTGCACGCAGGACAATAGTGCACATCGGCTTCAATCTATTTGAACCTATAAGTCTGTGTTACCTGCAGCAATTCACATAGGGAGCAAATTAAAGTTATTTCCAGCTATTCTGTTGCCTGCAGGGAGCAAGATATCTCATGGGTGACAAACACCCCTTGTGTCATATCCCTAAGGGCTACAGCACGTGGGGTGTGATTGCCGCCGCTATCAGGGAAAACCAGCGGTGCCTAAAACAGCCCTGTCTGCCCGTCACGGCTTCTGATAATATAAAAATTGGCTGTGACTGCCGCATACATAGAGGTGACAGGGGGAGTTCACTGCTCCATATAAGTTACCCCACATACTTTCACTTGATAATTAGGAGAATATAAGCTGCCCTGATTTCTAGGAGATAAAATGCCCTGTGTGCCACAGCCCTACAGGTTAACACTGCTAGTAAAGGGGTTATTAAAACACTCTAATGCCTGTTTTTGAGACAAGAACCTACCATACGCTATATATATATATATATATATATATATATATATATATATATATATATATATATATACACACATACATACATACATACATACACACATATTATGCACTTGTAGATAATGGTACAGTGACTTCCAAGAACAATGACTCCAAACCCTAAATACATTATACAGTGGGAGGCAGAGGCTAATGTCATCACAAATACATTAAATACAGTGAGACCATTAGCTGCTACTACGTTATACAGTCAGGGGCAATGGTTTCAGGCTGGAGAAGGTTTAAATAAACTCAGAAATCCTTTACCTTGCTGAATATGCTCTCTTAGTGGTAGATATAAGAATAAAACTCAATATTAAGGGCCGTGACAGACGGGGAGATTAGTCACCTGCAACAAATCTCCCTTGTCGCGGGCTATCTTCCCGAAACGCCATCCCACCGGCTAGAATGTAAATTGCTGGTGGGATAGCATACGCGGCACAGCGATTTGCCAAAGTTGCTTTGACAGGAAACTTCAACGATTTTGGCGCTGTGTATGCCATCCCACCGGCATCCCATCTAGCTGGTGGGATGGCATATCGGCCCTAAAACAGCCAAGTCTGGCCATGACTCCTCTAGTTACATACAGTAGAAGAAATAGCTTGTCAGAAAGCAGTTTCATTGTGGCTTTTCTTGAAAGCTCAGACTTGGGCATAAGATGGCGCCTACACACCAATATTACAAATCATGACTCCCAAACTAAAACCTGAATTCTATGCTCCCCTACTGGTAAGGCCAGCACACACATGGAGATTTTGGGTTTTCTTGCAGAGGTGGTACCAAATTGCTCCTCTTGCATACTCAGGCCAATAACATCATGCATGAAATGGTTGGGGGCCACGAACATACAAAATACTTGTGTATAGTTAGATAGATTCCTAGCTGGAATGAAACTTAGCACCCCCTATAGTTACATGAATCCTAATGCAGAAGAGAGCAGGCACTTCGTATATTATTATTTACTTTGATGCTGAGCAGTAAGGGTAATAGATCCTATAACCCATGATGGCACAGACAGGAAGCCCATTACGTCCATTGCATTCCTAAGAAAAAGCAAATTTCAGCTGCACAGCCAAATAAGTATTGTCGGCCCCAGCGCCAAGAATGATAACATATCTCACAGCTCATATGTTTGCATATCACATGCCCCAGCTGACTAACGATGGTCTGGCCCAAGTTTGCCTATAGAGGAATATAGTGTATCTATCTAATATATATATCTGACAGTGACATCCAGATACACAGTCCTGCTTTATGGACCCAAGAGACAGCCGTATCCCCTACATTCAGACTCCTATGCTCAATGTGACGTTTGTGGTATAAGCAAACCCTGTACTACTCCTTGCAAGGCGGAACTAAACAGCTGGGAAGAGACAGAGGCTACACACAGTACTATGAAAGTAAAAGAAAGGCTAACGTGAGTGCCGACAGTAACATTCTTGCTGCTGCTGTCAGTAATGAGAGCCATCTGCCTGTCCCCACAACATGGTGTGCCAAACTGAAGGCAGACTGATATGGAACAGCTGACGGGCGCCTCCCGCACAGGGAATAACAGAGCCCATCCACTAAGCCACACGAAAACACTCGGACAACTTAGGGGTATAGCTAAAAGCTCTATCCCACAACATGCTGGGCCCCAAATGTGTTACACAATAAGGGAAACTCCAGCCAAAAACTGCTTTGTAAGCAACTTTCTGACATGTATTCATTGTGCATATTCAAGTTATTTGTATATTTATCCCTTTCTATTCTCTGGTCCTGACCCCTTAAAGAAGAACTAAAGCTTAAAAGAATACTGTCATGGGAAAACATGTTTTTTTTTTTTTTTTTTCCCAAAACACATCAGTTAATAGAGCTTCTCCAGCAGAATCCTGCATTGGAATCTGTTTTTTTTTTTTTTACAAACACCGATTTCTTAATATTTAATTTTGAAATGTCACATGGGGCTAACCATATTCTTCATTTCCCAGGGTGCCACAGCCATATGACCTGTGCTCTGATAAACTTCAGTCACACTTTACTGCTGTGCTGCAAGTTGGAGTGATATCCCCCCCTCCCAGCAGCCGATCATCAGAACAATGGGAAGGGAGCAAGATAGCAGCTCCCAGTAGGTATCAGAATAGCACTCAATAGTAAGAAATCCAAGTCCGGCTTGGGACTCCTCCAGTTACATGGGAGTAGGAGAAAAATAGGTTACCTAAAAGCAGTTCTAATGTGTAGCGCTGGCTCCTTCTGAAAGCTCGGACTCAGGCACACTTTACTGCTGAGCTGCAAGTTGGAGTGATATCCCCCCTCCCAGCAGCCGATCAGCATAACAATGGAAAGGGAGCAAGATAGCAGCTCCCAGTAGGTATCAGAATAGCACTCAATAGTAAGAAATCCAAGTCCGGCTTGGGACCCCTCCAGTTACATGGGAGTAGGAGCTTAGGGACTTACTCACAATATACTTCATATATACAATATAAATGTCATGATATAAGGCTGATTTGTAATTTATTAGATTTACATTACATGACAGCTCTAAAACCACAGCATTAGAATATTAATCAGCCCAGCAGAATCAGTTTATATTACATACCAGCCTAATTTTCTGCTTAATAATTTGCGATGGCCCCTAAGCTTAGCTGCTCAGAGCGCACTGAGCATGTGAGTGTCGCAGACACTTTTCAAGATGGCGAGCTCCTGCGACAACTTTGAAGTCCTAGATCATTACTGTTCTAGACATGCTGAAATTTTCACCTGATGCAGTAAGATCAAAATATAAAATATGGAATTTCTAGCCATAATTATTTTGAGGCTTTAGCTCTCCTTTAAAAAAAGTTTCAGCTGGTGCCTGAGACACTGTTTCCAGCATCAGAACCAGCAGTGCAGAGAAAATAAACACACAGACACTGCTTTCAATTACATTTACAAATACTATTGAATATGGGTAATGAATATAACTGGGAAAGGCCTTTCATTATGGAAAAAATATTTTGGGTGCAGTTCCCCTTTAAACCCCAGAGATCAGGGAACTGGAGGAAGCAGCATACAGACAGCCCTTATAAGCTCTTTTCAGTGTAGTCAGTGATAAGCAACTGTATTGCGACTACTGAGTAAATAATACATATCCGATATACATGTTGTATATACAAGTCGCAGCTGGCTGCACTTTATAAGCCAGTGGGAGAGATTTTGTCTATCGGGTATTAAATGTCAATTTTAGGAGTAATCCTGGGCTTTCTTAACACAATTCCATCTGTTCTGCACAGGAATGAGGAGTGAATCTCCTCGCCCAAAATGCTTCTCTAACGTGTCGTAGCCCAAATGGTCCCTTATGTTTGAGGCTGCGGCAGACTGACGTAGATATGGCAGGGCTAACTCATCTACTGGCAACGCCCAATTCACCAAAGCTAGAAAAATTAAGATGGACATTTTCAGATATTAAAAGTATTGTTATAATTCTATGCTTGAAAATATGTAGTTATGGTGAAGTGAGAAAATTGCAGTGCTGGGGTGCTAAGTTCGATTCCAGCCAGGGTACTACCTGCAAGAATGGTGTATACTCTCCCTGCATCAGCAGGGGTGTCTTCCCTCACTCCAAAACATAAAAGCAGGTAAATTGGCTCCTGATAAAACTATCCCTAATGTGTGTGTGAGAGATAGGGACCTTAGATTGTAAGCTCCACTGGGGCAGGGACTGATAGGAATGTGATAGGGACCGTAGATTTTAAGCTCCACTGGGGCAGGGACTGATGGGAATGTGATAGGGACCTTAGATTGTAAGCTCCACTGGGGCCGGGACTGATGGGAATGTGATAGGGACCTTAGATTGTAAGCTCCACTGGGGCAGGGACTGATGGGAATGTGATAGGGACCTTAGATTGTAAGCTCCACTGAGGTAGGGGCTGATGGGAATGTGATAGGGACCTCGGATTTTAAGCTCCACTGGGGTAGGGGCTGATGGGAATGTGATAGGGACCTTAGATTGTAAGCTCCACTGGGGCAGGGACTGATGGGAATGGGATAGGGACCTTAGATTGTAAGCTCCACTGGGGTAGGGGCTGATGGGAATGTGATAGGGACCTTAGATTGTAAGCTCCACTGGGGTAGGGACTGATGGGAATGTGATAGGGATCTTAGATTGTAAGCTCCACTGGGGCAGGGACTGATGGGAATGTGATAGGGACCTCAGACTGTAAACTCCACTGGGGCAGGGACTGATGTATAATCCATGTAAAGTGCAGTGGAATGTCAGTGCCATATAAATAAAGTGTAATAATAAAGAGCGGTCTCTGTTAAGCTTTATGGCTGGCATTGTAATTGTCTCGGTACCGGAACACTAGTCCCACAAGTCTTGGAATTTCTATTTTAGCATGTCTAAGGCACGCAGGGTGTTTTGATTGGCATGACCAAGTACTGAAAGTCCAAACACTGCGGGCACTTCCCACAGATGGCAAAGGGGAAGAAATCTATGGCAAGCCACTGTGTTTATATTGCTGTGTTACTTGCACTCTGTGGGGCTTATTTATAAAGGTGTGCGACTGTTGGTGTAACAGGATAAAATAATTTGCTTATTTATAAAACTCTGATCATACATCTAACAGCTGACTGGCATTTTATCTATTATCGGGAATGACTGGGACCTGGGGCTGCCCAGATAAGGTTTTTTTTTCCAAAATTTGGATCAGCCTGCTAAAATGATTTAAACATTAAATAAACCCAATAGAATGGTTTTGCACCCAAAAGGGCTTAGTTACCATCAAGTAAAACCTACTGTTTTATTATTAGAGAAAAAAGAAATCATTTGCAAAATAGAATTATTTGCTTAAAAGGGGAGTATCTGGAAGATGCCTGTTATTCTGAGCTTTCTGGAAAACAGGTTTCCTAATAAGGGATCCTATTCCACATTTAAAAAGAAGCAATATTGTGGCTTATATAAGAATGTTTGTCTCCCCTATGGAGAGGAGGGACACCAGGAAACAAGTCAGTACTCGCTCAGTCTCAGCAATGTAAGCAACGCAATGTCCCAGTCATACTTTCAGTTTCAGAGCTCATACCCACAGGAGGGTGCCTTGGGTACGTTAAGGGTAAGAAACCACGGGATGTTTGTCACTAAAAGTGGTGACTAAATGTCAGAAAATATCTTGCTAATATGATAAAATGGCAGGTATTTTTGGATGTTTTGTCATCCGTGCTTAAACTGATTTAGAGTGGGCGACAAAAAGGCCCAGGTACTACCCTAAGGGTGAAGACACACAGAGCTACTAGTAGCAGCTACTTTTTCTCAGCTACTAAACGCCAGAAAATACCCTGCCATAGACAATACTGAGAATTGCCTCTGCTAAAACACACGTAGAGACAATTATCAGTAAATGTCTTTGTCTTTTTTAGTAGCAGCTACTAGTAGCTCTGTGTGTCTTCACCCTAAATGTGTTTCAGGGCACCCCCCTGATTAACCCAAGAGGTCTGCCACCTCTGCTCTTCCGTATGCCACTTGTGCTGGCAATTCCTTAGCAACAGGGTAATCAAAGTACTGCGACTAACCCAGTGATCTTTCAGCCGCAACAGACTATAGAGGGCAATTACAGGAGTTTTGAGTCTGCACTGTGGGAAATTAAGCACCCACAATTGCCCCTTGGGCCACTGCACAAGGGCAGTCAATTTGTCAAAAACGGAAAACTAACCAACTGTGGTAAATGTATGTATATCTTTGTTTATAAAGTGCTACTTATGTACGCAGCGCTGCAAATAGCAAAGAGAGGCTTCAGATTATACTGAGTTTCTGGATACACTACCCATAGTCTAATGGTTGGGAGGAGTAGATTTCCGGGCTAGTACAGCAATGGCTCACCTGCACCTACCCATACACCTTCTAAAAATACACGGGTAAGTGAGTGTTTAGTTGTTGCCGTGGCATAGACAAAGAGGCGTGGAACCCTATTAGCAATATTATACACTGCTATCCAAGATATTGTTTAACTACATCTCCTTTCACCCTACAGGCTGCCAGAGAATGCTGGGAGTTGTAACGCAGAAAAAGCTACACGTTGCACATTGAACAGTATCTATTGTTTGCAACATCTTTCCCTACTATGCACCAAATCACAGTTGCAGCTTCTGTAACAATGTTGCTAATCTACAACTACTAGCAGCTACTTAGACAATGCTGAGAATTGCCTCTGCTAAAACACACCTACAGACAATTATCAGTAAATGATCAGCATTGTCTAATTTGGTAGCCACGACAAGTAGCTGCTACTAGTAGCTCCGTGTGTCTTCACCCCAATGTTTAAGGGGAGATGTAGTTAATATCTAGGTACCTGAGTCTAAGGGCTCTGGCACACGGGGAGATTAGTCGCCCGTGGCAAATCTCCCTGTTCGCGGGCGACTAATCTCCCCGAAATGCCATTCCACTGGCGAAAAATGTAAATCGCGGGTGGGATGGCATATGCGGCGGAGCGATTTCAGTGAAATCGCGGAAGTTGCCTTGAGAAAAAACTTCCGCGATTTCACTGAAATTGCGCCGCCACGTATGCCACCCCACTGGCAATTGACATTTTCACCGGTGGGATGGCATTTTGGGAAGATTAGTCCCCCGCGAACAGGGAGATTTGTCGCGGGCAACTAATCTCCCTGTGTGCCAGAGCCCTAAGAAACAGGGCCTTGGGCAGCCTGACCCCCTCTTCTCTAATTCTTTCATTCTTACCACATATACACTGGATGCCCTATGCCCCTGACCACATCTTGCTTTACTATACACACTATCCAACAGCTCCAGCCTCATTTCCCTCTTGTCATGTTGGGTTACTATGCACTCAGTCCCACAGTTACACCATCATTCTACTGCTGTCATTTTAACTTACTATAGTAGCCACTATTTCATATTTAAAGCCCCACAGCTCCTTCCCCTGACACAATCTTACCTTACTACACACACACAATTTTGCCTTACTACACCGTCTTGCATTACAACACACACACACACCATCTTGCCTTACGACACACACACCATCTTGCCTTACGACACACACACCATCTTGCCTTACGACACACACACACACACACACACCATCTTGCCTTACGACACACACACACACACCATCTTGCCTTACGACACACACACACACACCATCTTGCCTTATGACACACACACACACACACACCATCTTGCCTTACGACACACACACACACCATCTTGCCTTACGACACACACACACACCATCTTGCCTTATGACACACACACACACACACCATCTTGCCTTATGACACACACACACACACCATCTTGCCTTATGACACACACACACACACCATCTTGCCTTATGACACACACACCATCTTGCCTTATGACACGCACACACCATCTTGCCTTACGACACACACACACCATCTTGCCTTACGACACACACACACACACACACACCATCTTGCCTTACGACACACACACACACACACACACACCATCTTGCCTTATGACACACACACACACACACCATCTTGCCTTATGACACGCACACACCATCTTGCCTTACGACACACACACACTATCTTGCCTTACGACACACACACACCATCTCACTGCTGCAGCCCCTTCAGTGAATAGATAAATATGGGGGATCATAGACCATAGAGAGGTTTGTGCACCCCTATATATATATATATATATATACAACTATACTTGCATACACAGCTCTGTACATTATTAATAATACAGTAACAGTGCAAACAATGAGGGCAAACGTTGCAATAATCCCACAGTAGCACAGTAACAATGTATGCCCTATGCTAAATGGAGGCTCCAAATACAAATAGTAGGATAATAAGAGCTGCTTTCCTATAGGTTGAGCCACTGGGCCTTTAGGTGGAAAGACTGGCCCATAAGTCAGTTGTGACGATATCAGGCTGAATCCCAAAGAACAATAGTTCCATGCTGGGACCCCAGGGCACTGTCTCTATGGTAGCACCATTACACTCTGGGCTAAAGGGGAATGTCTCTATGGTACCCGGATCTCCCAGGGACACCCAGCGCGGTGCCTGCCTCCCAGCAGCAGTATGGGGCTTCCTATACAGTATGGGGCTCCGCATACAAAGGCAACCCCTCCGCTAAACCTTCCGTTACACGCCGGCGGGCCCCCACCCTCCCAGGATACCGCCCGGCACTCTCACCTTGTGCGCTCTTCCCTCTCTGGTGCCCGGAGCCCTCTCACTCGGGATCTTTTCCGCAGCCGCAGCAGCCTCAGACGCAGTGGCAGGCAGACGGAGCGGAAGTCAGCGTTACTAACAGCACGTCACTTCCTGCCCTCCTCTGTTGCCCTGGGAGACGGACTGGAAGATTCCAGAATAGACAGGAGGGTTGTCTTGTGAGCTTAGCGGGGGAACAGTATGGCCTGGGGCAGAACAATGGGGATTAGAGGAGCAGAAGGGTCCCTAGAGTGCCCTGGGCTGAGAATATATTATACACACTGCATAGGGCCCAGTTATCATCTCTTTTATACACATATTTACCCCAGCTAGGTTCAGTATTAATATAAGGACAGGCAGGGCTGTCAGCCCCCCCTCAGTTTTGGGGAGTTACTCCTCCATTTTGGCTTCTCTCCCCCTGACTCCCATCATCCAATAGCATTCTCCTGATTTTTTTTAAATGCGCCAAAGTTTGCAAACATTTGCAGCTATACCGCAAAGTGACGCTGTCAACCCCCCATTTCTTTGGGCGTTACTTGAATTTGGTGGCTCTCCCCCATTTTCCCGTCCCCCAGCGGCATTCTCATGATTTTTCCCAACTTGTACAAATTCCAGCAGTGACGTCATTCTTCAGCATCAGCGGCGATTCGCGCATACGTGTGATGTCACTTCCGGAAGTGTGTGTGACGCTTGTGATGTCATGAGCCTGATGTCACTGCTGGAAGAGCGTGCCAGAGTGTGACATCACTTCCTGGTATAGGCGCAAATTTTCAGAGGCACTGTCCCCTGGTCAGTGCCGGACTGGCCCCCCAGAATACCAGGAAAACTCCCGGGGGGCCCAGGTGTCAGTGGGCCCTCCTGCTCCTGACCATTTGGCCTGTTTCATGGTCATTCCCTATTTCTGAATGGGAACAAAGAGGAGAAATAGATGGAAGAATAGATGCGAGCATGTAAATAAAAGAGACTGGGAGAATAAAGAGGAAAGGTGGACCAGGGTCGGACTGGGGGGTGGAGGGCCCACCGGGGCTCCCGCCCCAGGGGCCCTGCAGGTGCCCCAGCCGCGTCCCCTAACCCCCCCAAGGGCCCCCCTAACCCCCCCGAAGGGCCCCCGCCTGACGTCCTCCCCGAGCGCCTATAAATTGAACGCGTCGGGGAGGAACAGTCAGTAGCTGGGAGCGCCGGCAAAGGTCGGACTGGGCCGCTGGGGCCCACTAGGGCCGGGGCCCACCGGGATTTTTCCCGGTGTCCCGGCGGCCCAGTCCGACCCTGAGGTGGACAAATAGTTTGGAGAGTGGGCCTAGGGTCTAAGGTTTTCTGGTGGCCCCTGGGGTCCCAGTCCGACACTGCCCCTGGCCATCAATGCTGAGAAGTTGACAGCTCTAGGATAGGGCCCCTTGAGAGAAAACTGGCTGTGCGACAGGTGTTACATATAGGAATTGTATACATTAGGGATGGGTAACCTGTGGCCTTCAGATGTTTCTGAACTGCAACACTCACTTTGGAGCTAAAGGCTGTTGGGGCTGCAGGTCGGATATAACTGAACTTCATTATTTTTATTCCTTCTCATTGGGTTTATGACCTTCCTGCAATGCCTGGGGGTCCCTCCAGCTTTAAAGGTGGTCATATTGTGTGAAAAACAATATTGTGCCAATGAATTGTACTCATCTAAATGTAGGGACCCATAGGGTTAACATGCCCCTGTGGCTTTAAACCCTACTACAACTTCCTAGTTTATGCTGTTACTGGGCAAAGACCCATGTATTGGTTTAGAGTTATGCACTTATACCTATTGGTTTACAGGTTGACTCCACCCTTTGCACTCCAATATAGTGTTTAGCAAAGGGATGGGTCTTTCTCTTTGGCTGCCTCTGTGTCTCAGGTGACGGTCCACTGAGCCTGGGATCAACAGGGCCCCAGTAAAGCCATAATTTACACTACAGTCATCACCTACTCTAGTGAAGTCAGGGACAGGGATCCCGTGAACGAGGACCAGTTAGATAGTTACTCTTGTGGAGCACTTTCTAGGAAAGTGAGATAGAGAGGGAAGGAAGCAAGAGCAGCTTTTGGCTCCGCCAAGGAAATAGCTGGAAGTATCCTTCCATACAGGCACTGTTGCCTCAGCATAGGGCCATGGTTAAGACATAGGAGACAGGCAGTATCTCAACCCTAAACCCTGATCCACCGTCGTATAGAGGTATTCAACCTGAGGACGAAGTATTCATCCAGACTGCTTCCATAGTGGTGCCAAGCTGACCGGGTGCATTTGCCCTGCCCAGCCTCCCAAAGAGGTAGGATAAACCGGTGTGCATCCTCTTTTGTTGTCCTCAGAGAGTACCACTATCCTATAACATCTGTCTTGTGAGCATTATTACCCTGCATCTTGATTTGATTGTCTCAGTTTTTATTTGTTCAACTGCAAGAACCTTCTGGCGTCCATTATTTGCTATTTTACTCTGCACACAGCTACAGTGAGTTGTAGTTGCACTACACCCCTGGTTACTTCCATATAGTGAAGGCCCATCCTGAAGGATTGAGTCGCATGTACCCCATGCTCTAAACCTATACTAGCCGTCCTTTGACTGTTTTACAGCCAAATAGGGGTAACATAAATATAGAAGAAATGTTCTTTAAAAAGTATTTTGGGATGATTAATTGCAAATTTCTCCAAAAATCCTGCTAGTCCCTGTTCCACTTTTTGCTGCCTCCTTTCCCGGGCTGTGCAGGGGAGCTGGTGGCACTCAGCACACTGCACTGGAGGATAGGAACCAATCAGCAGCTAGGCTGACCTAATAGGGAACTGAAGCCTGTCTTTGCTTGTGTGACTGCAGGGCTGTGATTGGCTATCTGGCAGGGACTGTTAGGACAAGCCCACCTTCATTTAAAACACAGACAGGGACCTGATAGGATCTATAGGGAGCTCCAATAAAGAAACTATTTTTACAGATAGAATTTTTATACCAAATTGAAACCAGCACCGTATATTATTTATAATAGGCTACAAGATTAGAGGTTATTTTTATTTATCCTACAGCCGATGGTGGATCAGGGTTTAGGGTTTAGATACTGCCTGTCTCCTATGTCTTAAACGTGGCCCTATGCTGAGGCAACAGTGCCTGTATGGAAGGGTACTTCCAGCTATATCCTTGGTGGGGCCAAAAGCTGCTCAGTAGCATTGGCCCATGTCTGGCTAGCTGAACTCCAGCTGCCCGTATGATTTAGAATAGACGGCTGCATGATATGCAATGGTTAGTACTGCTGCCTTGCACCACTGGGTCCTGGGTTTGATTCCAGAAAGGGCACTATGTGCAAGGAGCGTCTATGTTCTCCCAGTGTCTGCGTCAGTTTCCCCCAGGTACACCGGTTTTCTCCTGCACTCAAAATGCATACAGGCAGGTTAATTGGCTCCTAAAATGGATCCTATTGTGTGTGAATATGATAGGGCCCTTAGACTGTAAGCGCCACTGGGCCAGTGACTAATGGGAATGATGTATAATCTCTGTAAAGCGCTGCGGAATATGTCAGTGTTATATATATATATATATATGTCAGTTTTTAGGTTTGTAAAAACTAAACAAATTCCATCAAGTCTTGTGGTCATAGCCCCACCCACAATGTTACGGACTCCCCCACCTGAATGTCACTGGCCTGACCCACATAACATCTTCTCCCCATCCTTTTTTGTATCACCAGATTTAGAAAAGATGGCAAACCTGCACTGTGCCAAGGTCCAACTCAGTGCTGGAAACACTTTTCCTACTGCTGGTAGATTAAAGGGACATGGAAATAGTGTGACTGATTCACTTAGGTGCTACATTGCACTAGTGCAGTTACCCATAGCAACCAATGAGAGCTCTGCTTTTATTTCCTAACTCAAGCCATCCTGCCAATAAATATTTGCTAAACCTGGCAACAGAGCTGGGGAGGGGTCGGTACCTGGATTTGTGGTGACCATCACAGGATAACTGGGCCGGCTGCGCATGTGTCAACTGCCAGGAGAAGGAAATGGAATCTGGTTGTCGGGGTCACTGACCCTGCAACCAAAATATAGATTTCCTGTAAAGTTGGCCATACACTGTAAGATTTGCTTGTTTGGCTAGGTTGCCAAATGAGATAATCTTTTCCCTGATATGACCACCTTGGAAAAATCAAGCATGTCTGATTGACATCTGGCTGATTTTTGACCAAATATTGCTAAGCCAAATCAGCTGCCAAATTAGTCTGAAGGAACCAAATCTGCAGCTTAAGTCTGCCCATGTATGGCCACCTTAAAGGAGCAGAACAGTTTAAAAATTAAACTGGGTAAAATAGATTGCACAAAATAAAGATTTTTTCAATATAGATAGTAGGCAAAAATATAATCTATAAAGGCTGGAGTGGGCAGATGTCTAAAATAATAACCTGAACACCACTTCCTCTTTACAGCTCTCTAAGCTGTTAGCAGTCAGTAACCAATCAGTGACTAGAGGGGTGGGGCCATATGGGACATAACTGTTCAGTTGGTTTGCATTTGAATCTGTTATGGGTGCTCACAAACTAACTGAACAGTTATGTCCCATGTGTCCCCCCCCTAATGTCATCGACTGTCTAAGTGGTTAGAGAGCTGTAAAGCAGTAAGTAGTATTCAGGCTATTATGTTAGACATCTGCCCACTCCAGCCTTTATAGATTACATTTTTGTCTAATTAACTATATTACAAATATTTTGCGCAGTCTGTCTATTTTACCCAGTTTAATTTTTACACTGAAATGTTCCTTTTAAGTGTTCTATCTTACTGCTCTTTTTGTAATTGCTTATATACAGTTTTAGGGACCTCTACTGTTCATCTTTGCTTGTAAAAACTACTCCCTGGTTGCTCGGGTAATTAACCCCTAGCTACACCAGTAATAGTATTAATTTGCAAATGAAGAATTACAAATTGCCTTAGATTTCCCTTGTCTATACCATATAATAAGCTTATTTCAAGGTCAACTTCCCCTTTAATGCATTAGTTCTACTGCAGCAGCATAAATGTAAAATTAACCTGAGTCACCATATATCACGCGCAGCCCTATGTGACTCATTTCCCATATCCAAAGGGAAGGAAGGTAATGTCTGGCAGTGTACTAGGTGCAGGGAATTAGGGTGAGCACCCAACGGCTCTGGCACACCAGTTTCTTTTCAGGATTTAATCACTGTTTGTGGGAACCAATCCATCCAATTAACATAGATATTAATAGAGCTTAATTGTTCACCATTGTTCCCTTCATATATCCCTATCTTTCCATTCTTTTAGGGCTGTAATTCTACAGATAGACCCACAGCGACAGCACTGCTGCCTGACGAGACCTGTGATTGTTTAATACCAGAGCCATATGGGCATATACTGTATGTCACCTAACAATCTCCCCCTGTATGCACACATATTTTAAGCCATGCAGCAACAATGTGCAGAAAAGCAAAATACATCTACATTTACACTCCATTCAACTGGCAGACATTTTGGGTGTTGGCTCAGGGATATAGTGATAAGTTCTTAGGACTCTCCATCTAATGTTATATAAGGTCCAAATCTAATACATAAGCCTATGTATGCAGAAGGAAATGGAAGACCAATGGTATGGTTCCTCCTGTTATGCAATACTCACTGCGCCATCTTGTGGTGATAAGCTGATAACACAACCACACAGCATGTAATATCATATCAGACTTAGTAACAAAAATAAATACTTTCCATCTATTACAGTTCCCCATGCCAAATCTCCAACCCCACACCCCGAGCAAGGCCAACTGTATAGTGTGGCTACCACTGCCCTGTAACTTGGCATAAAGCATACTTTAGCCTATAGGCAGGAGCATAACTATAGACAAAGCACACCCTGCAGGCTCTGTATAATGACCAATATTAATGTACAGTATATTGGCGACAGTGGCTACTCTCTGGAGGACCCTAAAATTTATTTGATGTAGAGACTAGTAAAATCTAACCCTTAGGCTCTAGGGTAGTGAGTATAACTGATTACTTATAATCCCTTTTTCTGCAAGCTATAGAGCCCCTTAATGATTTCCATAGCCTGTGGAATAACTCCAATGGATGAATAAATATTTTGGGGACCAGATGTAAGCATAACATGTTCATGGTGACTTTTGCAGTGTGTGTGATTTCCAGGGACACTGCTGTGTCACTTTACACTACACATAAACAGCAAGCAAACTCGGCTTTATGGCCATCCTCTACCCTTATCTGTAATGATTAATGGTCATGGTTAAAGCAATATAATGGGTAATAAGCCTCCCTTTCAATAACTATAGGTTAGCGGTGGACAAGTGTCTCTGTCTGGAAACTATGGACAACCAGAAAAGGTGGCAATGTGGCAAGGTCACCAAGTGCGAGTATCTTTTCCCGATAAGTAAATCTACAGATGGACGATATTGGCCTAATTTGATCGTTTGGCCCTAGGGTCAGATGATTGAATTAAAGTGGCAGGCACAGGCACTGTCAGTTGGGGAACTGCATCAATGAACAGTTGTGGTCCACAATCTGACGGAAAAATCGGTTGGGGAGGCTGGACGTTGGTGCCCATACACAGGCAGATAAGCTGCTGAATTGGTCTAAAGGACTGATATCGGCAGCTAAAATCAGCCCTGCACCTTAACTATACATTTGGGCCAAACATATTCCTAACATATTCCTAGACCAGATTCTCATACGAAAGTAAATGAGCTGTTTTTATTTTTTTGCCAGAGGATGGTGCTGCTGGTGCTTCTTACAAAGCTGCATTCTACCATTTCTAATATATTTTTCTCTTCCCCCCTCTGCCCCCCAATCATGGCAAAGGTATGTATAAGTTGCACACGTGGGGGTGGGGCTGGCAGTAGGTGAGTGGTCAGTTGGTGGGGGTCCCAGAAGAGGTGTGGGGGCCCATGGGGTACACCCCAGTATGACTATGCTCTTAGTTTTACCCCTTGAGAAATATGCTCCTATATTAGCAAGCTGATGGTGTGTGCAGGGAAGGTCTTTATACTGTAATCACTGTAAAGTGCTGTGCAACATAGTATATATATATGCTATATAAATAAAGCATAATGATTAAAAAAATGAATTGTAATTGAAATTAATTCTGTGTTTGTTCTTCAACTTTTCTGTTTCAAATTTCCCTCCCCAGCTTGTTGCTATAGTAACTGACATTATGACATCATTGATGCAGCAGCTGTGATGCAGTGAGTTTGACCAACGAACATTACACACAGCTTGTTTACTGCTGAGGGCACAAACTGGTTGCTATAGTAACTGCCATTGTGACATCATCAACACAGCAGCTGTAATAGGGGAAGTTTCCCTTTCCCAGCTCATTTTGCTTTTAGCAACTTACAATGTTACAACTAGCAATCTTATTTTACCTATTTTCTATTATATTTCAACATATATTCAAAAATAATAAATGTACTATTTGTAAAAATGTGAAAAGCAAGAAAAGAACTGTAAGTATACAAACAATTTTACAATTGAGGGCATTTTTAAGTGGGTAACTCATATACTTAATTATAGTATAGAGCAGGGGAAGGAAATGAAACTCTTTTGATAACGGATATATATATAGATATACAGGTATGGGACCTATTATCTTTTTGGTTTATTGATATTTCCGTAATATGGATCTCCATACCTTAAGTCAGTGCTGTCCAACTTCTACATGGTGGAGGGCTGCTAATGGAACCCAGTTTTGACCACTCCCCTTTTTGAAACCACACCCACTTCAAACCACACCTATTTTATCACAGTGGTGGTAGCGCAGCAAAATCCCAAATGCTTGGTCCTTACTGTGGGGATATCAACCATCATTCATATGTGAAAGAATTATGTCATGTTAAGATATACCCTTAAATTCCATATGTCTCCTCCTCCCCTGTGGATAGCAGAGCAACCCCCAGTACATAATTACACACCTTAGGGACCATTAATGGCTATTTCCAACTGCTAACAAACTCCCACTACAAACCCCTGCCAGGTTCACCTCCCACAAGCAGCAAAGGGCAAGCAGAGTATGGCACACACAGGTAGCACTCTGCCTTCCCTACCCTGCCTGTGTGTGCCATACTCTGCCTGCCCTACCCTGACTGTGTGTGCCATACTCTGCCTGCCCTACCCTTCCTGTGTGTGCCATACCCTCCCTGACCTATGCTGCCTGTGTGTGCCATACTCTACCTGCCCTATGCTGGCTGTATGTGCCATACTCTGCCTACAGTACCTGTCTGAGGTGTGAAGAAGTGAACAATGGGAGTGATTACAGCCTGAGCCTGAGGTGTGAACACTGCAGGGGGTGAACAATGCAGGTATTAAAAGGTGTGAAAAACACAGGGGATTACATGTTTAAACAATACAGAGGGATTACAGCCTGAATCTGAGGTGAGAACCATGCAGGGGGGCCAGTTAATCTCAGTACTGATACCATTTAAAGCTTACTCAAAGGTAAGGCATCAAAGCAGCCAGACAGGTGGGGGGCCACACAGAGGGGGGCCCGCGGGCCGCCAGTTGGACAGCACTGCCTTAAGTCAATTAAAAAAACATTTAAACATTAATTAAACCCAATAGGGCTGTTCTGCCCCCAATAAGGGGTAATTATATCTTAGTTGGGATCAAGTACAGGTTCTGTTTTATTATTACAGAGAAAAGGGAATCATTTAACCATTAAATAAACCCAATAGGGCTGTTCTGCCCCCAATAAGGGGTAATTATATCTTAGTTGGGATCAAGTACAGGTACTGTTTTATTATTACAGAGATAATTCAGAGCTTTCTTGATAATGGATCCCATACCTGTACACATATATAACAGTATTGAAATGAATACATGATATACTATTATGAAGGGCAGCAGATTTTAGTATAACAGGTTTCCAGATAATGGATCCCATACCTGTATATCACAATACTAGATGTGTAGTGTGAGTAAAGGGGCCCGACTTCATTTGTCCCAATGATCATAAAATATAAGACCTATCGATTTTAAAGTAGTGGTTCACCTTCTATATTATAGAATGGCCTATTCTTAGCAACTTTTCAATTGGTCTTCATGTTAAATTTATTTGACTTTCTCTTTTGCCTCTTTTCAGCATTCAAATGGGGGTCACTGACCCCAGCAGTAAAAAAAAAACAAAACTATTGCTCTCTGAGGCTAAAATGTTATTGCTATTGTTACTCCTTATTACTTATCTTCCTATTTAGGCCCTCCTCTATTCATATTGCTGTCTCTCTTTTAAACTAATGACTGGTTGCTAGCTTTAATTGAACCCCAGCAACCAGATAACTTCTGGCCAATTGCAAATTGTTTAGGAATAGCACTGTTTCTAGGTGAATGTCCACTAATTCTTCTTTGTATCTTTGTGCAGCAGAAGAACCAAAAGAGCTTTGAGAGACCTTCCTGTGGATCAGCGATGGGTCCCAAGCGTCTTTTTATATTCTTGATGCTGATGGTTATTGGGCTTCTCCCTTGTTGTGAGACCACATCAGGTAATTATAGGATTCTATTATTTTGCACCGATGTGCCAGTATAAATTATTTCCCCATGTTTTTAATTCTTTATGTCTAATATAACCATATAGACTGTAGGTTAGATTTTTTAATTGTCTTTTTCTTATTTCTTTCAGCTATCAAACATGTCACATTATTCCAGCACAAACTGACATTTACGGCTCATACTCGGAACCTAATCCCATGTATGTTCTACCCTGAACATCCAATTAATCCAGCCGTACTTCGACTAGAATGGGGGAAAGTTCCTGAAGATGGGGGGAAGTACACCCCTTTAATCCATCTTTACAGTGACAGAGTAGAAACCTTTCCCGAGAACAGTGACAAGTACCAGCTGTTTGTATCTCTGGTGCCGAGTGGAAACTGTTCATTGATTATCGATCCCACCGAAACAACAGACAGTGGAACCTATGAATTCTGGATGTCGCTGAATGATAAAGTGTATAAACCCGCTGCCAAAATCAGAATTGAGGTTTTGGAGGAGAAGAAAACTTGTGAGTCTTTGAATCATGACTGTTTTTAGTATTTGGCTTAGAAAATTCTAATTTCTGTTAACAACTTCAGAGTTGTGGGCCCTACTCTTTCATGGGCAATAAAGATAAATGCCACGTTGCTCTTGCTTGTTATATCAGTCATTTTATGCCATTTTCACTCCCATTTTTGTTTTTTTACAGCTCAATCGCGGTCAATTGTGCAAAAGAAAGGCAAAAAAGAAGAAATGACAACTAAAACCGCTCCAACCACTACAACAACTGTAAAAACCAGTACCAAGCCGCCAACTACAAGCAGCAGTGATCCTAGCAAGGCGGCATTTATATCATTGATGGTTATCGGGCCGATTCTTATAATCGGCACAACCTTGTCAGGAGTGTAAGTCAAGCGCACATTTACTTATAACAATGGGAATATACTGTAGTCGGCACTTTTACTTGGTCTTTTTCAAGAGATATCACGATAAATGTCCTCCCCCTCTGTGAGGACTTAAGTTAATGTAGAAACTAAAAGGAAGCGCATATATATAAAAATAATGTACCCCCTGTTGTAAAATATAAGTCAACAAGAAGTTCCCTGACCATATAAAAGCACGGAGTCATGAAACTCCAAGGTGACTTCTAATATTCTTATATTTTACAACTGGGGGTACATTATTTTTTATAACACACAAGAGTCATGTGACAGAAATAACATCACTAAACACTGATTATAACTGATGACATCACTAAGCTGCTTTTATAAGTATATAATGACAAGATATTCATGGCTCTTGTGTATTATATTGTGAATAAAGTATACCTGTTGTAAAATATAGGGATATTATAAGTCACCGAGGAGTTCCATGGCCATATAAAAGCACAAGGCTGAAGGCACCTAGATAATAGAAGTCTCTATCACTGGAAAAGTGTGTCTTAATATCCCAGTATCACATTAATCACAATTAATTGTATCTTAGTTGGGATCAAGCAAAATGTTCTGTTTTATTATTACAGAGAAAAGGGAATCATTTAACCATTAAATAAACCCAATAGGGCTGTTCTGCCCCCAATAAGGGGTAATTATATCTTAGTTGGGATCAAGTACAGGTACTGTTTTATTATTACAGAGAAAAGGGAATCATTTAACCATTAAATAAACCCAATAGGGCTGTTCTGCCCCCAATAAGGGGTAATTATATCTTAGTTGGGATCAAGCAAAATGTTCTGTTTTATTATTACAGAGAAAAAGTTCAGCACTTTGACTATTTGATTACAGTGGAGTCTATGGGAGATGATCTTCCGTAATTCGGAATTACACATTACATTTACATATTACACTGTATTTGCCCATACGGCTTCCTTTCAGTTTCTACACCTTTACCTATAGATTGTTTTTTAAGAATATAGATGAATTACATTTCCACAATGCTCCTGTTTTATGAAACATTACACACTATTTATATGGTATTGATATAAAAATAATAATAATAATTAATAATAGCTCCCCATTAGGAAAGTCTAATTGTAAATTTGTTTATTCCTACAGTTTTCTGTATTGCAAACTGAAGCGCAAAATGGAATCTGGGGATGTAGAAAACCCAAAAGTGAGCACCCCAGCAGCTCAGTCTCAGAGGTAAGTAAGCCTGAAATGTCTTTTAGTCTCCTAAATCCATCCCTTTGTATTCACTTCCATCTAACAGGGATGCAAACAGAGGGTATTTAGTGCAATGGCTTGATCCAAAATGGCCAAAAAAAGCATCTAATGTTCAACATTAAATATAAGTGTTTGACAGCAGATCTTATTTTCATTAATGTGTCTATGACAGGCCCGGCCTGGCAATCTGTGGGTTCTGGCAAATGCCAGAGGGGCTGCTGTAAGACATAGACATAGACAGTTACTATTTATTGGGCTGCTGGGGGGCTGTTTGGGCCTCTGTATATTGAAATGCCAAGGACTATTTTGTGTCCCAGTCCGGGCCTGGTCTATGGAATCATGGAATCCCCTGTTTAACACTGCACTGATAAAGGTGGGAGATATGAATAAAATGTGGATCCTATAAATGATTATTTAGTCAAAGGCAGGGCTACCCTGGATACATTTATTATGCTTTTTTCTTTCATAGACTAATTGTTCACCAGAAAATGAGAGTTGATAATAAAACTATGTTGTGATTTTGCTTATGCAGTACATCTAATCTTCAAATAGAGAATGAAACCTCTACTGAAGAGGAGACTGATGAAGAAGAAAGTGAGGAAGAAGAGAGTGAGGAAGAAGAAAGTGAAATTAGCAAATAATTATGTCCATGTATTAAACCCGGGGACACAAAATGCTTTGTCCCTGAGGAAGAGCACTGTTTGTGCTCGAAACGTTGGCTCTTTTTATAATAAAACTTTTTTCTCTATATTAAGTCCCAGCGTGTGCGGTACTCTGTCTCTAGATTTAGTTTATTTTGACCTACATTTTTAGGGTTGTGCTCCTCTCTGCAACTATATATATGTTTATAGGTATATATATATATATATATAATAAGGAAGATATCTGATCTGGGTGTGCTGATTTGCTATTAGACTGCAGATCTGGGAGCAGGCCATAGCTGAGGGAGGCAGTCCATAAACAGTCAGAAAGTTTGGTTCTGGTCAAGTTATAGTAATTGTAATTAAAATTCAGAGCTGTCAATCATATCCTGCCTGCCCCGCCTCTATGCCTACAGCATAGAAGCGGTTCAGGCAATATATGATTGACAGCTCAGAATTTGAAATACAGTTACTATAACTTTCCATTCAGCACTTCCTAGATATCACCTAGAGGGCGAATGATTAAGATTTTGGGGTGATACAAAGCTTTGCCTTTAATAACAGTGCCCACAAAATGGTGCCGGCCTGCTGGCTGTGACTGTAAATTCCATGACTGAAGGGGAAAAAAATGAAATCATTTATATAGTACAGGTATAGGACCTGTTATCCAGAATGCTCGGGACCAAGGGTTTTCTGGATAAGGGGTCTTTCCGTAATTTGGATCTCCATAACTTAAATCTACTAAAAAATCAATAAAACATTAATTAAATCCAACAGGATTGTTCTGCCCCCAATAAGGGGTAATTATATCTTAGTTGGGATCAAGTACAGGTACTGTTTTATTATTACAGAGAAAAGGGAATCATTTAACCATTAAATAAACCCAATAGGGCTGTTCTGCCCCCAATAAGGGGTAATTATATCTTAGTTGGGATCAAGTACAGGTACTGTTTTATTATTACAGAGAAAAGGGAATCATTTAACCATTAAATAAACCCAATAGGGCTGTTCTGCCCCCAATAAGGGGTAATTATATCTTAGTTGGGATCAAGTACAGGTACTGTTTTATTATTACAGAGAAAAGGGAATCATTTAACCATTAAATAAACCCAATAGGGCTGTTCTGCCCCAATAAGGGGTAATTATATCTTAGTTAGGATCAAGTACAGGTACTGTTTTATTATTACAGAGAAAAGGGAATCATTTAACCATTAAATAAACCCAATAGGGCTGTTCTGCCCCCAATAAGGGGTAATTATATCTTAGTTGGGATCAAGTACAGGTACTGTTTTATTATTACAGAGAAAAGGGAATCATTTAACCATTAAATAAACCCAATAGGGCTGTTCTGCTCCCAATAAGGGGTAATTATATCTTAGTTGGGATCAAGTACAGGTACTGTTTTATTATTACAGAGAAAAAGAAAATCAGTTTTAAAATTCTGAATTATTTGATTAAAATGGAGTCTATGGGAGATGGGCTTTCTGTAATTTGGAGCTTTCTGGATGACGGGTTTCCAGATAAGGGATCCCATACCTGTATAAGGAAAGTTTATTTCGCTCAACTAACATGATAGAAAAGGATTTGGAATTATTTCTTATGCCTTAACCAAATTCCCCCCAGTGTATTTCCTATGTTAGGAGCATGGATCCCATCGATACCCCGGCTGCAAGAATTGTCTTACAATCTGTTTGGAAATAATTTCCTCTGAGCAGAATTAATGCCTGTCCCCGGGTCTCGTCTGTATCTCCCGAGCGGTTATTTGGGAGGAACTGACCTCACAGTGTAGAAATTGCTTCTACCGTAAAAGGGATTCATCTCCCATTTGCTCTCAAATTTCCAGTAATAATTTGCTGTTATGCGCAAAGGCTCGGCGAGAAGATAATGTCCAGTCAAGGTTCACACGTAAAACTCTTCATGGGGATCTTGCCCTTAAACACCTAAACCCAATCTGCATGAAATCTGTCTTGGAAGGGAACGGTAAACGCGCGGTTCTTTCTTGGCTACGGGTCTCATTATTGCGCAGTGATAAAGCAGCAGCACTTATCTGCTCAGCCGCACAATACTAATACTTACAGCAATCGGAAATGTGCAATGGGGGAAGATTTTGCAAATATTGGTGAAGATATCTCACCCATTTTCTTGTGCCAGGGAGAAAAGCTTTAAGGTTTTTTTCTCCTGTGTTTTTCTGCATTTTTTTTACCAGGCTTAACATTCGTGGTTATTAAGAACTTGCTATTACAGTTATGGGACCCATTATCCAGAATGCTTGGGACCTGGGGATTGTTTTGCCCCAAATAAGGGGTAATTATATCTTAGTTGGGATCAAGTACAGGTACTGTTTTATTATTACAGAGAAAAGGGAATCATTTAACCATGAAATAAACCCAATAGGGCTGTTCTGCCCCCAATAAGGGGTAATTATATCTTAGTTGGGATCAAGTACAGGTACTGTTTTATTATTACAGAGAAAAGGGAATCATTTAACCATGAAATAAACCCAATAGGGCTGTTCTGCCCCAATAAGGGGTAATTATATCTTAGTTGGGATCAAGTACAGGTACTGTTTTATTATTACAGAGAAAAGGGAATCATTTAACCATTAAATAAACCCAATAGGGCTGTTCTGCCCCCAATAAGGGGTAATTATATCTTAGTTGGGATCAAGTACAGGTACTGTTTTATTATTACAGAGAAAAGGGAATCATTTAACCATTAAATAAACCCAATAGGGCTGTTCTGCCCCCAATAAGGGGTAATTATATCTTAGTTGGGATCAAGTACAGGTACTGTTTTATTATTACAGAGAAAAGGGAATCATTTAACCATTAAATAAACCCAATAGGGCTGTTCTGCCCCCAATAAGGGGTAATTATATCTTAGTTGGGATCAAGTACAGGTACTGTTTTATTATTACAGAGAAAAGGGAATCATTTAACCATGAAATAAACCCAATAGGGCTGTTCTGCCCCCAATAAGGGGTAATTATATCTTAGTTGGGATCAAGTACAGGTACTGTTTTATTATTACAGAGAAAAGGGAATCATTTAACCATTAAATAAACCCAATAGGGCTGTTCTGCCCCAATAAGGGGTAATTATATCTTAGTTGGGATCAAGTACAGGTACTGTTTTATTATTACAGAGAAAAGGGAATCATTTAACCATTAAATAAACCCAATAGGGCTGTTCTGCCCCCAATAAGGGGTAATTATATCTTAGTTGGGATCAAGTACAGGTACTGTTTTATTATTACAGAGAAAAGGGAATCATTTAACCATTAAATAAACCCAATAGGGCTGTTCTGCCCCCTATAAGGGGTAATTATATCTTAGTTGGGATCAAGTACAGGTACTGTTTTATTATTACAGAGAAAAGGGAATCATTTAACCATTAAATAAACCCAATAGGGCTGTTCTGCCCCCAATAAGGGGTAATTATATCTTAGTTGGGATCAAGTACAGGTACTGATTTATTATTACAGAGAAAAGGGAATCATTTAACCATGAAATAAACCCAATAGGGCTGTTCTGCCCCCAATAAGGGGTAATTATATCTTAGTTGGGATCAAGTACAGGTACTGTTTTATTATTACAGAGAAAAGGGAATCATTTAACCATTAAATAAACCCAATAGGGCTGTTCTGCCCCAATAAGGGGTAATTATATCTTAGTTGGGATCAAGTACAGGTACTGTTTTATTATTACAGGGAAAATAGAATAGAATTAAATAGAATAGAATTATTTGATTAAAATGGAGTCTATGGGAGATGGGCCTTCCGTAATTCGGAGCTTTCTGGATAATGGGTTTCTGGATAAGGGATCCCATACCTGTAACATAGTATGTTAGGTTGAAAAAAGACATACGTCCATCAAGTTCAAACTTGATGGACTGTATTTCAGTATAGAAATACAGTCCCCTGCTTCCAGCCTTCAGATTTAGCTTCTAAAACAAGAAGCATGTAGGTATTAACCCATTGAATACTTAAAAAAAATTAATTTGGTTTTATCCTCCGATCATCCGGTTTCATTAATTTCCCCCCTTCTAGCATAACGGGCTGAAATACCCGCGGATCTAACCCTATTTCATATAAAGGAAAGGTCGCACTTTCGAATGACGGACAGGAAATTAGGTGCGCGGTTTCCATTACCGACGCGACGCATTCGCCAGCAGATTTATCTCGCTCGTTTTACTGCCAAATTTTTTTTTTCTTTGTGATGTTGTTCATTAAAAATTGGAGATGATCCAATATCAGTGTTGTGATAATAAATGAAGATTTGCCCGAATCACACACTATTTCATACATTATTGCTGCCTTTACCATTGGGAGACAATTTTTTCGTCATTTATTTTTTATAGGCCGGTCGGTGTATTCTGCGCCGCGCATAGAGAGCGAGCGTTTAGTCATAACATTCTCTCACTGTGATTTAGTAGAAAAAGGATAAATTATCGTTAAAGTGGAAAAACACATTGGAGTCCTCGCTGCGCGACACCAATCTCTCGTGCTTTGTACAGGTATGGGATCCCTTATCCGGAAAGCCGTTATCCAGAAAGCTCTGAATTACGGAAAGCCTGTCTCACATAGACTCCATTTTAATCAAATAATTCAGAATTTTTAAACTGATTCCCTTTTCTCTGTAATAATAAAACAGTACCTGTACTTGATCCCAACTAAGATATAATGACCCCTTATTGGGGGCAGAACAGCCCTATTGGGTTTATTTAATGGTTAAATGATTCCCTTTTCTCTGTAATAATAAAACAGTACCTGTACTTGATCCCAACTAAGATATAATTACCCCTTATTGGGGGCAGAACAGCCCTATTGGGTTTATTTAATGGTTAAATGATTCCCTTTTCTCTGTAATAATAAAACAGTACCTGTACTTGATCCCAACTAAGATATAATTACCCCTTATTGGGGGCAGAACAGCCCTATTGGGTTTATTTAATGGTTAAATGATTCCCTTTTCTCTGTAATAATAAAACAGTACCTGTACTTGATCCCAACTAAGATATAATTACCCCTTATTGGGGGCAGAACAGCCCTATTGGGTTTATTTAATGGTTAAATGATTCCCTTTTCTCTGTAATAATAAAACAGTACCTGTACTTGATCCCAACTAAGATATAATTACCCCTTATTGGGGGCAGAACAGCCCTATTGGGTTTATTTAATGGTTAAATGATTCCCTTTTCTCTGTAATAATAAAACAGTACCTGTACTTGATCCCAACTAAGATATAATTACCCCTTATTGGGGGCAGAACAGCCCTATTGGGTTTATTTAATGGTTAAATGATTCCCTTTTCTCTGTAATAATAAAACAGTACCTGTACTTGATCCCAACTAAGATATAATTACCCCTTATTGGGGGCAGAACAGCCCTATTGGGTTTA
The DNA here is from genome assembly GCF_000004195.4 of Xenopus tropicalis. Taxonomy (NCBI): domain Eukaryota; kingdom Metazoa; phylum Chordata; class Amphibia; order Anura; family Pipidae; genus Xenopus; species Xenopus tropicalis. Next base: position 17,642,077 of record NC_030682.2, on the reverse strand, counting down.
TTTAATGGTTAAATGATTCCCTTTTCTCTGTAATAATAAAACAGTACCTGTACTTGATCCCAACTAAGATATAATTACCCCTTATTGGGGGCAGAACAGCCCTATTGGGTTTATTTAATGGTTAAATGATTCCCTTTTCTCTGTAATAATAAAACAGTACCTGTACTTGATCCCAACTAAGATATAATTACCCCTTATTGGGGGCAGAACAATCCCATAGGATTTAATTAATGTTTTATTGATTCTTTAGTAGACTTAAGGTATGGAGATCCTAATTATGGAAAGACCCCTTATTCAGAATATCCTTGGTCCCGAGCATTCTGGATAACGGGTCCTATACCTGTACTATGTATATTCTTCTTAGTAGCAGGGTTGGACTGGGCCCGTGGGACACTGGGAGAAATCCCCCCAGCCCCGTTCCAGACCCCTTTGTATAAGGGATGCACTGAATCCAGGAATCAGTTTGGGATTCGCAAAGATTCGGCCAAAGCCAAGTGCCTGGCAGAAACCGAATCCGAAAATCGTATGAATTTTTCTCACATGAACACGGAAGTTGAACATTTTTAACCCCGTGCAAGGCATGCAGTTCTCTTTAACCCTTCCATAGCCTAATTTTGCTAATCTGTGGGGTGTGTGAAGTCTGTGGCGAGGGCCCATTGGGGGAGCAGGGACCCCTGAGGCAGTAGCCCCGGTAGGCCCCACACCCCCCAGTCCAACCCTGTTTCAAGATATCAGTTTTACACTGCTAATATAATGAATATGATACAACAGCACCACCTTCTGCTCATTTCGGCCAACTGATTAAAGTCAGCTGAAAACTGATTTAGTGAGAAAAGTAACGCCATATGATGTTGCTCTGCTTAGAAAATGAAGTGAATGAGCAGAACAGAGTCATCCTGATGTTTCCCTTGACTTCTCATCCCATTCCCTGACACCTTGTGAGAAAAGTGCTATATAAATCATTTCCTTTCCCTTACTACAAACAATGCCTTCTTCTAGTGGTAGGATACTAGCCGTCTGTATAGTAAACAATTACGGTGAAGACACACAGAGCTACTAGTAGCAGCTAGTTGTCACGGCTATAGAAACAGACAATGCTGATGTGTGTTTTAGCAGAGGCAATTCTCAGTATTGTCTATGGCAGGGGATTTTCTGGTGTCTAGTAGCCGTGACAAGTAGCTGCTACTAAGTAGCTCAGTGTGTCTTCACCCGATTCCGTGGTCTTTAGCAAAATGAAATGATTAACGACTGCTTTAAAGCTTAGAAAGAATAGGAAAAATAGTCATGTGACTATTTTCTCGTCTACTTAATTTCCAGTGTAGACGACCAGTCGCCCCACAGTCTCTCCAAGCAAAATGTCAGATATCCCACAACCAGACACAACGTTACAAAATAAATATACCTGTGAGCCAATTAACAGTCTTTCACTTTAGGACTATTGCCCTCTTCTACTCTATATACTATATTTTTCATTCACTCCGACATAGGCTGAGAGGCCGCTGCCCCCCCAACATGCCGTAGGTAAAGCCGGGTTAGTCGGCCTTCTAGCCTACACTTAGCCAGGCCCAGCACCCCGCTGCCCCCCCAACATGCCGTAGGTAAAGCCGGGTTAGTCGACCTTCTAGCCTACACTTAGCCAGGCCCAGCACCCCGCTGCCCCCCCAACATGCCGTAGCTAAAGCCGGGTTAGTCGCCCTTATAGCCTACACTTAGCCAGGCCCAGCACCCCGCTGCCCCCCCCAACATGCCGTAGCTAAAGCCGGGTTAGTCGCCCTTCTAGCCTACACTTAGCCAGGCCCAGCACCCCGCTGCCCCCCCCAACATGCCGTAGCTAAAGCCGGGTTAGTCGCCCTTCTAGCCTACACTTAGCCAGGCCCAGCACCCCGCTGCCCCCCCAACATGCCGTAGCTAAAGCCGGGTTAGTCGCCCTTCTAGCCTACACTTAGCCAGGCCCAGCACCCCGCTGCCCCCCCAACATGCCGTAGCTAAAGCCGGGTTAGTCGCCCTTCTAGCCTACACTTAGTCGGGCCCAGCACCCCGCTGCCCCCCCCAACATGCCGTAGCTAAAGACGGGTTAGTCGCCCTTCTAGCCTACACTTAGCCAGGCCCAGCACCCCGCTGCCCCCTCCAACATGCCGTAGCTAAAGCCGGGTTAGTCGCCCTTCTAGCCTACACTTAGCCAGGCCCAGCACCCCGCTGCCCCCCAACATGCCGCAGCTAAAGCCGGGTTAGTCGCCCCGCTGCCCCCCCAACATGCCGTAGCTAAAGCCGGGTTAGTCGCCCCCGCTGCCCCCCCAACATGCCGTAGCTAAAGCCGGGTTAGTCGCCCCCGCTGCCCCCCCAACATGCCGTAGCTAAATCCGGGTTAGTCGCCCCCGCTGCCCCCCCAACATGCCGTAGCTAAATCCGGGTTAGTCGCCCCCGCTGCCCCCCCAACATGCCGTAGCTAAAGCCGGGTTAGTCGCCCCCGCTGCCCCCCCAACATGCCGTAGCTAAATCCGGGTTAGTCGCCCTTCTAGCCTACACTTAGCCAGGCCCAGCACCCCGCTGCCCCCCCAACATGCCGCAGCTAAAGCCGGGTTAGTCGCCCCGCTGCCCCCCCAACATGCCGTAGCTAAAGCCGGGTTAATCGCCCCCGCTGCCCCCCCAACATGCCGCAGCTAAAGCCGGGTTAGTCGCCCCGCTGCCCGCGCTTTATTGCGCTTTACTTAAGCTCCCAGGAAATGATCCCTTGATGATGACTTAAGGTGGAAACTTGTTGATAAGTTATAACGCTTTGTGTACGGCAGATCAGCGCAGTCTGTATATTAATGGGAATCTGGGCTTTTCTCTGTTTATGACAGTGTTTAACACTTTGAACCGGTGGATATTTTATCTGCCGTAATGGATGATAATGTACTTCCAACAACGCAGTCGTCCTCTCGGAATACATTACGGCCCTTCCTCGCAATGAATTCACATACTTTAGGTGTCCAGGAACACATTATGGATTTATTGTGCTATGAACTGAATAAGTAAGTACGTGGAGCGGCGAGAGGCTGGCCAATTATTTGTGAAAGCCTTGATGGAGATTAATGGAAATTGAACACTTAAGCCTCGTCAGTGTTAAAGATTCCACTAAACAACTGGAACACTTAGGGGCGCGGAATGACTGGGTGCCGGCGGCACGGTAAGAGCGACGTGGGTTAAACTCTGAGCCGTCAAACACGCAAATTGGCCCCCTGTATTGCCCATTGGATCCATTTAGATTGGGCTGCACCAAAAGGGGTATCACATGACTAGTGACCATTCCAATGGCAGCTCAGATTGGGGGCAGTGGCTGAAATCCCTGCAATGTCAGCTTCTATTTAAGGAGACGTATTTGAATTTTTTTTTATTTTAACTGCAATTCCAGTAATTTCTATCCTGTATATGTATAGGCAACAACAAGAGCCCCTCTGCACTCGCCCAGTATCAGTATATATAGGGCATTGAGCCATTCTGTGCATTAAGCTACCAAGCAATGCCCTCCCCTTTAGGCAAAACCCCCAGTCTGGCCCCTCCTACACTCACTCACCCCCGGTCTGGCCCGTCCTACACTCACTCACCCCCGGTCTGGCCCGTCCTACACTCACTCACCCCCGGTCTGGCCCGTCCTACACTCACTCACCCCCGGTCTGGCCCGTCCTACACTCACTCACCCCCGGTCTGGCCCGTCCTACACTCACTCACCCCCGGTCTGGCCCGTCCTACACTCACTCACCCCCGGTCTGGCCCGTCCTACACTCACTCACCCCCGGTCTGGCCTGTCCTACACTCACTCACCCCCGGTCTGGCCAGTCCTACACTCACTCACCCCCGGTCTGACCTGTCCTACACTCACTCAACCCCAGTCTGGCCTGTCCTACACTCACTCACCCCCGGTCTGGCCAGTCCTACACTCACTCACCCCCGGTCTGGCCCCTCCTACACTCACTCACCCCCGGTCTGGCCCGTCCTACACTCACTCACCCCCGGTCTGGCCTGTCCTACACTCACTCACCCCCGGTCTGGCCAGTCCTACACTCACTCACCCCCGGTCTGGCCCCTCCTACACTCACTCACCCCCGGTCTGGCCCGTCCTACACTCACTCACCCCCGGTCTGACCTGTCCTACACTCACTCACCCCCGGTCTGGCCAGTCCTACACTCACTCACTCCCGGTCTGGCCAGTCCTACACTCACTTACCCCCGGTCTGGCCTGTCCTACACTCACTCACCCCCGGTCTGGCCTGTCCTACACTCACTCACCCCCGGTCTGGCCTGTCCTACACTCACTCACCCCCGGTCTGGCCAGTCCTACACTCACTCACCCCCGGTCTGGCCAGTCCTACACTCACTCACCCCCGGTCTGGCCTGTCCTACACTCACTCACCCCCGGTCTGGCCTGTCCTACACTCACTCACTCCCGGTCTGGCCAGTCCTACACTCACTCACCCCCAGGCTGGCCTGTCCTACACTCACTCACCCCTGGTCTGGCCTGTCATACACTCACTCACCCCCGGTCTGGCCAGTCCTACACTCACCCCCGGGTCTAGCCGGTCCTACACTCACTCCCGGTCTGGCCTGTCCTACACTCACTCACCCCCGGTCTGGCCAGTCCTACACTCACTCCCGGTCTGGCCAGTCCTACACTCACTCCCGGTCTGGCCAGTCCTACACTCACCCCCGGTCTGGCCAGTCCTACACTCACTCACCCCCGGTCTGGCCTGTCCTACACTCACTTTCATCTGATTCAGTAAGAATTCTACTGCTTCTATATACGTTCAACAAAGGGACTGAGTTTTATCTGAAACTTGCTTGCTTAGTTGTAGTTGGCCAACTTGAATATATTGCAATATACGGACAAACAATCCCTGTTTTGATTAAAGGGAGGGCATTGCTTGGCAGATTAATGCACAGAATGTCTTAATGTCCTATATATATTGATAATGGGTGAGTGCAGAGGACCAGTTGTCTCCGTCTGTATGAATTTTGTGGTCACAGTCTCATTGCACCTCCGCCTAATGGCTGGGTACAGAATTGCACCCCATTTAGTATTTTGTGTGCAATTGCACCCTTGGCAGAATGGGCCAGTAACAGCTTTGCCCATGTTATAATTCGAGGCCTATAATATCCTTCTGATATAAAGAGTAAAACAAGAGTAGTGGATGAAATCTAAGGCAATAATAATATTGTATTTCTGATGGTACCACTGATTTTGAAGATTTTGATGGAGGTGACCCCTGGCTTGGCACTACTTACTTACCATTAGTACCTACAAGAAAATGCATGACCTGCCATGTAAAGGGTAACTATTAATAAGTCTTTTTCTTTCCCAGCATTAGTGAACTCAAACCACAGGATACGAGAAAGTCCTATATAACCTGTGCCCATCTATCCTGTTTATTACACAAACATATCAAGGGCATAGCAATAAAGACACTCAAGCTACGTCCCAAAGGCCAAGACCATGTTTCTCCTTGGGCTAGATCCCTATAAAGCTGGCCATAGACTGTGTGTTGATCGCTTTTGACTTGGCTTCTCTAATAGGAGTTGGTAGCTGGGTAAGTAGGTCTTGGCAAGGGGCTAAGATGACAGTCTCCACAATAATTTCTGATCAGGGATTGGTCAGATACCCATTGGACTGGCTTGAAATTCCCATTGGACAAATAATGTGTTGGTCCGTTGATATAGTCCTGATGTTGGGTCTACACAGCTTCATGTGATCTTACTGTCCCCGATGGCTGAATAAGGCACCAATCGAGAGTCGATCTCTCTGGTACGGCCATCTTAGGCTCTTAATCTGTTTATATAGGCTGTCCAACTTTATCAACGGACTTGGCCAAATATCTCGAGGCTCTAACTATATTAAAATGTTGATGTTCTCACACAAAAAATAGTCTATGGACCTTCTCAGCAGGGTGGGGTGCAATAACATTTCCATTTTGAGTGGTGCATCAGCCCGCTGACCCCCTGTGGAAACTGTGTTACAGCCACTGAAGGATCACAGGTCCCAGATCTACAGAAAATATGGCTGCCTGCTGGGTAATATTCACACGGGTAAGTACTGTAGGATGCAGAGAAGCACAAAAGGCCTTGTTTGAAACAATATTTAATCGGTGTTTATGTATAACCATCTCCATAGCATTGACTGTACTACATGACCCCAAAAAAAAAAATTACAAAAAATTTTGTACAGAAATGGAAAGCAAACATTGAGCTTGTTTATATTAACAACTGTTTATATACCAATCATGATGTACATTGTACAGAATCACTTAAAATGTATAATCCCACCTGGCGCTTCTGTTGTTGCTTCAATACAAAGGGCAAATAAAATACTATAAAGGACACATTTCATGGCTACCGTCCTGCGCAGAAGGTAGTGAACGCAATAAACTTTAGTGGAAACAGTTAAAATTCTGTTTTTTTTATATATATATTTATAAATATTTCAGGTGCAGGAGAGAAGAAATCGGTTGGCTGCAGCAAAGCTTTCCCACGATTCCCTCTGTTCTAGTTGGATATTATAGATTCGGAACCCTGTTTCAAGCCGTTGAGGAACCAGGCGCTTTCTGGGTGTGATGTTGTTGTGATGTTCTTCTTTGGTTGGTATCACCGACAGGGCTGGATTTAGGGAACGGCAGAAAGAGTATGGACTGTCATGGTGGTAAAATGTGTATTCTAAATTATGTGATGCTGTCATGATGGGCGTCCAACCTGCAGTCATGATGGGCGTCCAACCTGCAGTCATGATGGGCGTCCAACCTGCAGTCATGATGGGCGTCCAAACTGCAGACATGATGGGCGTCCAACCTGCAGTCATGATGGGCGTCCAACCTGCAGACATGATGGGCGTCCAAACTGCAGACATGATGGGCGTCCAAACTGCAGACATGATGGGCGTCCAACCTGAAGTCATGATGGGCGTCCAACCTGAAGTCATGATGGGCGTCCAACCTGCAGTCATGATGGGCGTCCAAACTGCAGTCATGATGGGCGTCCAAACTGCAGTCATGATGGGCGTCCAAACTGCAGTCATGATGGGCGTCCAAACTGCAGTCATGATGGGCGTCCAAACTGCAGTCATGATGGGCGTCCAAACTGCAGTCATGATGGGCGTCCAAACTGCAGTCATGATGGGCGTCCAAACTGCAGTCATGATGGGCGTCCAAACTGCAGTCATGATGGGCGTCCAAACTGCAGTCATGATGGGCGTCCAAACTGCAGTCATGATGGGCGTCCAACCTGAAGTCATGATGGGCGTCCAACCTGAAGTCATGGTGGGCGTCCAACCTGAAGTCATGGTGGGCGTCCAACCTGAAGTCATGGTGGGCGTCCAACCTGAAGTCATGGTGGGCGTCCAACCTGAAGTCATGGTGGGCGTCCAACCTGAAGTCATGGTGGGCGTCCAACCTGCAGTCATGGTGGGCGTCCAACCTGCAGTTGGGGTGGGCGTCCAACCTGCAGTCATGGTGGGCGTCCAACCTGCAGTCATGGTGGGCGTCCAACCTGCAGTCATGGTGGGCGTCCAACCTGCAGTCACGGTGGGCGTCCAACCTGCAGTCACGATGGGCGTCCAACCTGCAGTCACGATGGGCGTCCAACCTGCAGTCACGATGGGCGTCCAACCTGCAGTCACGATGGGCGTCCAACCTGCAGTCCACTGCCTGTTGCTCAAATAGCCCAACCACAGCCAGTGTGTCCCAGAATGAACATCTAATACTTATGTTTTCTTTTTTGAACAGCCTTCCCATAGCACCTTAGGCTTTCCCAACGCTTATCCCCAGCCATGTTTGCAAACAGATAAACCTAACAAGCGGTATCGGTGAGAGGTTAAACTTATAACAGCCATGAATCAAGGCAGGTTTGTTTTTTTTTTCATACAATGAAGCCTTTCACTTATCCAGAAACAGCTACAACGGACATTGTTATTAAAAGTAGGCACTAGTTTCTAGTCCCTCTTCCGTAGCCACTCAACTCAGCTCAAAGCCGGCGGCACACTCAATCGCGTACAGAAGCTTGCTTTTCATGAGATGCTCATCGTAGAACTCGGGAAGCTTTAGGAGGTTCATACAGGTACTTGCAGTAGGCAGCCGTTCCAGATCCGAGCCTCCGTTGTGGATGCAGAAGGCAGGATACAGCTCCTACGGGGCAGAGGGGAAGGAAAGTGTTAATATTAAAGCATTTATACCCATTGGCTACTGTACAGCATCACCTGACCAGGCAATTACACTTGGAGCTAAGCCGCCTGTTCTCATTACAGCAGGCTGTTACTGTCATACAAAAATACACACTTTAGTGCATGTATAATACATTTCTGTGATTGAATCATGTTTCATGACTTCTCCTCTCAACCAAACACTTGTTTCACGTAACAACTTGCTGTGAGTCCCAGACTGGTATCAGGAGCAACTGAATGTTACATGTAAAAGTAATATACTTTATTTCTCTACAAATATTGAGCAAAATATATAGGGATTTCTTCAATGTATTTATTTCCTGTTATTTATATATAGTGCCATTTCCGTAGCACTTTACAGTCACAGAGGGGCTTACAATCTAAGGACCCTATCGCATTCACACACACTATGGTCAATTAAGTCAAATTTAGCCAATTAACCTGCCTGTATGTTTTTGGAGTGGAGAAAACCCACGCAGACTCAGGGAGAACATACAAACGCTTAGGAGATAGTGCCCTGACTGGGATTGAACTCAGGACCCTAGTGCTAAAGTGCTACTCACTGAGCCACGGTGCTGCCTGCAAAATACAGACCTTATCCTCTTAAATGTTTATTCATCAAAATGTGCAGTAGCGGCCATACTATCTACTGAAGTAAAAGCCAGACTTCAAATTAATTAGAGCCCAACTCATTAAAATCAGTGCAAGGTGATGGTGATCCAATTAGCACAGTGTAGCTGCCAATCTTGCCACACAGGGCAACAACAAGTCAACTAGAAAGAAGCCATGACAGATGACAGAACTCAGACGCACCCATGCTCAGCTCTGAGACATTACTGATGTAACCCACAAAAGGGCAGAAACATTTCCATAGGAAAACATGTTACACCCATTAGTCATCAACGTACCTTGAGCCCATTGAAAGGAAAACTATACCCTCAAACAGTGTAGGTTTCTATAGAAATATATTGTATAAACAGCTCATATGTAAAACCCTGCTTCATCTAAATAAACCATTTTCATAAAAATATACTTTTTTAGTAGTATGTGCCATTGGGTAATCCTAAATAGGAAACTGCCATTTTAACTACTAAGGGCCACCCCCTGGGATCATAGGATTCACAATGCACACCAACAAGCCAAGGCACACATACATGCTAGGCCCCATCAGCCAATGAATGGGCAGAGTTCTGCCTTTTGCTCCCACACTACTTCCTGTTACAGTTAGAGCTGCATTATTTCCTGTCAGCTGATCTATAAAGCTGCCCATACACCTTCAGATCCGCTCGCTTGGCGATGTCGCCAAGCGAGCGGATCTTCTCCCAATATCCCCCATGTACGGGTGGGTAATATCGGGAGAATCCAGGCTAATTCGATCGTTTGGTCCTGGGGCCAAACGATTGAATTATAACGATGGGTATAGGCAAAGTCGGTTTAGGGACCACATCAACAAGCCGATGCTGACCCCGATCAAACTAGATTTTTTAACCTGTCCAATTGAGATCTGGCTGATTTCAGGCCAGATATCGGTCGGACAGGCCCGTCGGTAGTGCCCATATACGGGCTTATTAGCTGCCGAAACGGTCTAAGGGATCAATATCGGCAGCTGGAATCCGCCCGTGTGTGGGGACCTTAAGGTGATACACAGCCCATCACTAAATGGCGGCTCAAGGGAAAGGCTTAAAAGGGCAATATTTACTGATATATATATTCCAGTTTGGCGAGATTCTTTAATAGGTCACTTAACATAATATAAATGATCTGTTGGTTACGTATTCATTCTGGGGGGATAGTTTTGCCCTGTAGCAAGTCTGTAGAAAGCAGAATCCCATGTGGGACAGACATTGAGAGAGAAATAGAAGGTTCCGAGGGAGTTCCTTTCCCGCCATTCCCATAATGAGACTGTAGGCACGACCATCAATAACCTGCTCAGCTTTGTGATAGGGAAAAGGTCCTTCGTCAGGGTCGCAGTGAGAGCGCTTAAGCTACTTTCCAAATGCATTTTACTGCCAAACTGCTGTATTTCAGAGGTATCTCCGCTCGGATTATTGGCTTTCGCTACTTTGGAGTTTTTTTTTGTCGTGTAAAAAATGGAGCTCCAGTCACATCCAGCGGCGCGAGCACTGCATAATGAGGCGCTCTGCAAGTGGGAGATGCACCAGCGCACAAGAGAAATGGATCAATTTATTATTCTGACCTGACTGGAACTTTGCGTTTTTACCCACTTACACAATTTCAATTTTTTTCTCCTCAAACTCTACGGCGGCCTCATTTATTAAAGTTATTAAGCTTTAATTAGTTATAGAAAATGCTACTGCGCAACGTTTAATCTGGCTCCAAATGGGCTCTTAATTTGTTAATGGTGTAACCTTATGATAGGGGAAAGTCTACAAACTGTAAATAATGTCGGAGCGCTCGGAGGAGGGAAGCGCCATAAAGACTCGGAGGCCATTTTCAGCTGCTTTCCTACTGGATTTAATATTCAGAGAAGATTCAGGAGTCGGGAGAGGAAAAAAATACCGAGTGCATTGCTGGGAGGAACATGGCTTTGTGCCCCATAAAGGGAGAAGGAAAGGTTAAAACTAAGTAAGCTTTATCAGAAAGGTCTATGTAAATACAGCCATAAGCACTCAGAGTCCTCTGAAAAAAGATTTCTTGTGTCTGTAATTCCTGTGCCAGAGACACGCAGCTCTCTGCAGTCTCCCCTCTCCCTAAAGAATGCTAAGAACCCCCCCTTTAGGAATGTGGATCTGAGCCAATCAGCAGGAAGCTGACTCATAACTAACTGTCTAACTAACTGAGCATGTTCACTTGGTCTTGGTGTCTGTGCAGGAGTGAGGCATTATGGGAACTTTCTTTACACAGCTCAGCGTTTTTTTCTTCCTGTTTGGCTTCTGATCATCTGAATGGGAGAAATATGGGGAGACTTAAGGGCACTATTGAGAGAACTGAAGGTATGCCTGCAGCTTGAGATTAACTCTTTATTAGCCTTTCCTTCTACTTTAACAGAGCTACTTCCATATTTATCCATAGAATATGCTACATAGGGATTACATCACTACCCAAGGCATCTCTACTTTACCCAACTGAATATCCAATCGTGGCACAAATGGTGGGAATACCCAATCACTGCAGACCTATGGATCAACACGAAGGACCTTTGTCTTCTTCTATCACCGATATGCCCCCATTGGGATCAAGCTGATCCCTATCATTCAGCTCTTGGGCCAATGATTGGACCTTAATTGGAGGTATGCAGGCTGTTGGGACTAAAGGTCCCCATACACCTTCAGATCCACTGGCTTGGCAATATCGCCAAGTGAGCGGATTTTCTCCCGATATCCCCCCCACCTACAGGTGGGCGATATCGGGAGAATCCAGGGTAATTCGATCATTTGGGGCTGGGGCCAAACCATCGAATTATAACAACGGGTATAGGCAAAGTCGTTTCAGGGACCAGCTGCCAACTTCAGAAGAACTGAGCCAGCAGCTTTTATGGGCCAGTGTATGGCTACCTTTACTCTCTACATGGTGGTATTAACAGTCACAGGGTTTACACCAAGTCTAGTGACCCATACCAACCTCTATATCTATCAATCTCAAATAGGCAGAATAAGCCCTACTTCCTTCTGCTTGATCTGGATTCATGTATGGAAGACAAATGGCACTACGATTAGGAGTGTTTGGCCAATCTTTTACTTATAAAGGCTGCCATGCTGCTCGGAATTTGATGGATAATGTTTTGGCATTGGCGGTGCGGGAAGCAAAATAAAGTCGGCATTAATCAGAATTTATTTGAAACTATTTAGACAAATGAATGTTTGATAAGGTATTTAGGCAGAGCAAACAATCCCCCCCCCCCCCCCGGCTATTGAGAGAGAGCATAAGAAAAGGTAAATGGTACCCACACACCTTTCATTGAAAGAAAAAGGTATAATGACTTAGTAATCTAATACTAACAAGTCTGCCCTTTCATGTACAGTCCCAGCACTTCCTATAGACCTCATGTGTTTGCTCTAGGTTTATGCACTTAATTTGTCCTGGGCTAATGTCAAGTACACACCCTGTTTCCACTTCAGTTCAACTCCAAATTGTCTTTTAATGTAAAAGGTCATGATGTATCATTGTCAACATATAGGAACACTGGGTGGCAAGTAGGTGCCGAGAGACAACGTGGTGGCAACAGGTCAAGAGCAAAGCAAATCTGATCACAGCCAGGGCAAAAAGATCAGGTGTTGGAAGTCCTGTGGCACTTTTGTATTTGTGGACCACTGAGATTCCATCCCATAGTGAAAAGTGGAGCAGTTAAGCACAGTTAAGGTGGCCTTATATGAGCAGATTTAAGCTGTTTATGTGCCTGTGTATGGGGAACCCTGTACGGGCCTTCCCAACCCATTTCTGACCTAAAATTCGGCAGATGTTGATTGGGCAGGTTTGATTTTTCTGTCGGATCAGGGACTGCATTGGCTAATTGATGTGGTCCTCACTCTGACAGTTCCAAATTCAGATATAAATGACCCAGAGAGTACACATTTTCTCAGTGGATTTGCGTAATTTTATTGAGACATCACAGCACTGCATGTTTCGGCTAACAGCCTTCCTCAGGTGAATGAAAATGTGTACTCTCCAGGTCATTTATACCTGAATTTGGAAATGTTGTACAGCCAGCATGGGGTCTGTAACCTGTTGAGGAGTACCTAAAGATAACACTGGAGGCTACTGCAGGACTTTTACTTATATTGAGGATACCTCACTCTGACAGGTCCTATTCCAGTCATTGTAATTCGATTGTCTGGCCTGAGAGCCAAGTGTTTGGATTACTCCAATATCGCTCACCTTAGGTGGTCATATCAGTGGATAAGATCTGCTCATTTGGTGATGCCACCAAACGAGTGGCTCTTGTAGTTTGTGGCCACCTTTACTGCACTTCGGCCATGTCCATTTATCACAGCAAATGGCCCAAAGCATTACAGCTTCAATAGGTGGGACGTTTGGGAAACCACCCAAACCCTCTGTGCCACAGTACCCAGACCTTTATTAGAACAATCTATGGGGTATGTGCTAATTACATTCTGTCAGTGTGTATCTTGGGTGTCCTTACACAAGAGAATAGAAACAATGATACACACAGTTTTTCAAGCCCAATATGACCCAGGGGGTGACTATAGCCCAGGGGAAGGGCAGCACACTACATACGTCTCCCATTTTGACCAAACATATCCCGCCCCCAAAGCGGAAGGCCTGATTCAATGGCAGCCCTTTACTACTACTGACCAGTGGGATGCCTGTTCCACACATACACACAAGGCACTACTCAGGTTAATCTGACAGCTACACTCACTCCTGAGTTCACTCACAACAAGAGTTCCTTACTTTGAAGCCTAACAATGGCGGCCGGGAGCAGCTGGTGACAAATTTCAGCAGTTTGCGCTTTTCTTCATCCGTGAAATTTTCCACAACTCTCCAAAAGATTTTAATGACGGCATGGTCAGCAGAGTATCCTCCTAAAGTGTAGCCACAGAAACAGGCTGTTATTTATATAACATTACAACTTAGGGCTTGGGCCCCTTTACACAATTACCTCTAACTGACAAACATATACCTGGCAATATCACCCATATGCACTGATGCTTCCCCCCCAAGCCAGTTTAATACATACCTGAATAATTTGTAAAGGACTTCAGGTCATCCAGGCAGATAGGAACTTGTGCTCCAGAAATCAAGACCTAAAGCAACAACAGAAAGAAATTACAGTGCAATCCAACAGTTTATCTTATATGAAGGTATTGCTGCCATTAGTTTGCCATAGTATTCCCTAACAACTCCCACAGCCCCCCTACTGTGTTATACTTCCCCATTAAAGGGGTTGTTAACCTTGAGACAATCTTAATTTTTATTATTTTATTTTAGAATTATTTAGGTTTTTTTTTTAAGCAACTCTCTCGTTTGGAATTGTAGCATTATCTGGTTGCTAGGCTCTAGATTACCCTAGCAACCAGGCAGTTGAACAGAAGATGGCTGGAATAGAAAGATGCGTAATAAAAAGTAACAATAACAATACAATTTTTGCACTACAGAACAGTCATTTTTTTTTGACTGCCGAGGCCAGTGACCCCCATTTGAAAGCTGGAAGGAGGAGGAAGGCAAATAACTTAAAGACTATACAAAATGAAAAAATTAAGACCAAGTGAAAAGTTGCTAAGAATTGGCCATGCCAGTTAAATGTTAACTGCCAATAAAGGGGTAGTTAAAGTTGCTGGTGTGGGCGGCCTAATGCTGGCGGGCGGGGGCTGTTTACTTATTTATTTTTTTTAATAATTGTTTCCCCCAACCAAAGTATGGGATACATTAGCCCGCACCTCTGGTGGGGGAAGTAGTTCCATGGTAAATAGGTGCCCTTTAAGGGTGCAGCCAGCCAAACAAGCTGTATAAGGAAATCAGAGCAAAGACAATGCCCTTGGGTTTCCATATCCTATATTATACATGCCAGCATAGCTATTGCTCTAGTAAGCACCATTCTGCAGGATAAATCTTTATATACATTGCCATTTCAGTATATTTTCCTGCATACAGTATTTTCTATTATAGAAATAATTGAAGAAAACTGACCAAGAAAAGGTCCTATTTTTCTTTAATAAACCCAATGCAGACTGGCTACTACAGGAATAAGCGAAATAGAATGAGGGCAGTCAGACCTGGAGCTCTTGCTGATCAAACATCCGGAGCCATTCAAGGTTGACCACATTGGCCAGACCCTGTCTGAAGGCGAGGCAGTGCGGCCGGATCTGCTTGTTGAGCCTATAGTCAGCGACCAGGTGGATGTAGGCGATTCTGTTGGCGCTGGTCACTGGAATATCCTTCCCTCCCGCTTTCAGCTCCACCACCTGAAAATTAAGAAAGAGTCAGGCTAAAGCTGGCACAGAAAGATGGAAGAATGAAATAGCGAAGGTGATTTGAGCTACCAGTGCATTAATGAAGGCTACTCTTGGCAGGGTATCTCGCCACAATCATCCATCTTTGTATATATAATATATTAAATGCTCACAATTCCACCTTGGCATTCCGCTCATTAATAAGGAAAAACTGCCTGCAAAATTATATCAACCTCATTGTACCAGGGATGTCCAACGTGAGCCCATAATCTGAATGATATGTTTGGTACATGCCACTAGATGGCGCAGTTGTGCTGCAGTATTTGCAATGTATAGAGCAGGAATTTGCCTAAATGCAGAGTGAAAATACATTGTACAAACAGCAGAAGTGTCCGAGACATGAGAGTTCCCATTTGTGCATAATATATATATACATTTAGCTATGGAATGTCCTGAGCGCATTATAAGGGACGCTCCCTAAAAATGCCAAATTGCCCCACGTTTCTGTCTATGTATGCTGAATACTAGAAGATAACAAACCCCAAAGCAAAAATGTTTTGCTCCCTCACTTGGCTCTTTCCATGGACTCTCCAGGGGCCAGTGTGAGTCGTCTGTGACCCACAGGTATCTCACTGAGGTTGCCACATATGGGTAGGCAGTAAGGTTGCATTCATTTTGCTGGGGTAGGAAGAACCTAGAATCTCTCCTGGTTCTCAAAGAACTCCCTTTGTGCTGTGAGTGCAACAGAATTATGGGAGGAAGAGAAGGATGAGCCACATTCAAATGGAAAAAGTGTTGGGGAGCAACGCAAGCATGGAAGAAGTTCCTGGGAGTGCAAATAAGAGCTATAATTGGTTATTTGGTAGCCCCTATGTGGACTGGAAGCCTATAGAAGGCTCTGTTTGGCATTACACTGGGTTTTATGCAACCAAAATTTGCCTCCAAGCCAAAAATTAAAAAATGGGCACCTACTTTGAGGCCCCTGGGAGCAACATCCATGGGGCTGGAGAGCAACATGTTGCTCACAAACCTCTGGTTGGGGATCACTGTCATAGAGAATAGCCATAACCTACCCTGGGCACAGGATAGCATTCCTCTCAGCGCCTGGGGAAAGTTCTAACTGTCCCTTAATGTCCTTAGCATTTGGCATTATTGCTCCGTAATTACCCAGCTAAATACAAATTAAAAACAGACAGGGGCGATTCTGTGCCAAGAGCAATTGAACGATAATGTCTCATCTTTATTGTCTGTTTTAGAAGTTGCTGGAAGGTTTGGGCTGTCTCAAAAACCTAAGAAAAAGGGAGAGAATTCAGTGTTTGGTATTGGGAGACCCTTATCAGTAGGCGGAGATTCTCTATGAATTATCCATCCACTGTAGAAACCTAATATTACTTCTTTTCTAATACTGGAGCTTAGTGTTTAATGCCCAGGAGTGATTTGGAGTCTTCCCTTTCATTATTCTGTGTATTTTGCTTATGGATAAATGTCTTATTCCCAACCTTTTGGGTGCCCTATATGATCTTGTTGTAGGAGCCCTATTTACGCCTCTGCTTACTCTTCCTCAACCCCAAGTTCCACAACACACAGTGGGGATGATTTATCAACACTGGGCAAATTAAATCACTGATATGCTTTTTTTCAGCCAGCTGCTGGTAGAACAATGAATGCAACAATTTAATTGGCTGCCATGCGTTACTGCCCATGGGCAAATTTGCCTGGTGTTGATAAATGACCACTGGGTGGCAAGAAGACCTATGTGCAGCAAGTAGGCATTTTTTGGTTAATTGTTTAGTAACCTACCACCAATCAGCAGGTAGCATTCACTGGTCACTAGTTGGAAAGCAAATATCTGATTGGTTGCCATGGATTGCTAGACCTGGGCAGACCTTTCTTCTTTTATGACATCACCCCATATAACCGTTAAGGTTTACAGCCAATCATAGGCTCGTAATGTTAGTACCATTCATAAGATGGCACACAGAGGAATTCTTGGTTGGCCATGGTTCAGGCCCAAAATGGCGTGCTCACCTGCGCTTCTCCCAGGTCGTTATTAACCACGGTAAAGTTCAAGCCCAGTTCCTCCACGTCGTCTTCATAGCTCTTTAGGAAAAGCAGATTTCTGTACATTTCAGGATCCAATGACGCCAAGTGGTGAATGTCAACGTCGGCCGAGGTACCCAGCAGCTTGGACAGGAAGAAACTGGCGAAAGGCAGTTCCACCAACATGTTCTCATACAGCGCCTGCATAAGGGAAAGCATGCCCTTTATTCCCCTGTTATAATATATAAATACTACACTCATTAATATAAAGCTTATATGCAGGGGGGAGTGCTTCTTTCGTTGCATCTTCCAGCCCTGAGTTTGATTCTAGCCGGGGCCCTATCTGCAAGGAATTGGTATGATCTCCCCGTGTCCGTCATGGGTTTCCTCTGGGTCCCCTACACACTCCCGTAACATACAGGCAGGGTAATACAATGCATTCAGGAACTTGAAGCTAAAGGGGTGGTTCATAGAATGGCCAGTTCTGAGCAACTTTTCAACTGGTCTTCATATTTATTTTTTTATAGTTTTTCAATTATTTGCCTTTTTCTTCTGACCCTTTCCAGCCTTCAAATGGGGGTCACTGACCCCAGTAGCCAATTTTTATTGCTCTCTGAGACTGCAATTTTAATGTTATTGTAAGTTTATGTTTAGGCCCTCTCCTATAAACATATGAGGGAATACAGGGGTAGGGGAGATAGCTCTCAGTACAAGTGAGGGAATACTGGGGTAGGGGAGATAGCTCTCAGTACAAGTGAGGGAATACAGGGTTATGGGAGATAGCTCTCAGTACAAGTGAGGGAATACAGGGGTAGGGGGGATAGCTCTCAGTACAAGTGAGGGAATACAGGGGTAGGGGAGATAGCTCTCAGTACAAGTGAGGGAATACTGGGGTAGGGGAGATAGCTCTCAGTACAAGTGAGGGAATACTGGGGTAGGGGAGATAGCTCTCAGTACAAGTGAGGGAATACAGGGGTAGGGGGATAGCTCTCAGTACAAGTGAGGGAATACAGGGGTAGGGGGGATAGCTCTCAGTACAAGTGAGGGAATACAGGGGTATGGGAGATAGCTCTCAGTACAAGTGAGGGAATACAGGGGTATGGGAGATAGCTCTCAGTACAAGTGAGGGAATACAGGGGTATGGGAGATAGCTCTCAGTACAAGTGAGGGAATACAGGGGTATGGGAGATAGCTCTCAGTACAAGTGAGGTAATACAGGGGTAGGGGGGATAGCTCTCAGTACAAGTGAGGGAATACAGGGGTAGGGGAGATAGCTCTCGGTACAAGTGAGGGAATACAGGGGTAGGGGAGATAGCTCTCAGTACAAGTGAGGGAATACAGGGGTAGGGGAGATAGCTCTCAGTACAAGTGAGGGAATACAGGGGTAGGGGAGATAGCTCTCGGTACAAGTGAGGGAATACAGGGGTATGGGAGATAGCTCTCAGTACAAGTGAGGGAATACAGGGGTATGGGAGATAGCTCTCAGTACAAGTGAGGGAATACAGGGGTAGGGGAGATAGCTCTCAGTACAAGTGAGGGAATACAGGGGTAGGGGAGATAGCTCTCAGTACAAGTGAGGGAATACTGGGGTAGGGGAGATAGCTCTCAGTACAAGTGAGGGAATACTGGGGTAGGGGAGATAGCTCTCAGTACAAGTGAGGGAATACAGGGGTATGGGGGATAGCTCTCAGTACAAGTGAGGGAATACAGGGGTAGGGGAGATAGCTCTCAGTACAAGTGAGGGAATACAGGGTTATGGGAGATAGCTCTCAGTACAAGTGAGGGAATACAGGGTTATGGGAGATAGCTCTCAGTACAAGTGAGGGAATACAGGGTTATGGGAGATAGCTCTTAGTACAAGTTGATCCAGGGACTGGTCCGATTGCCATCTTGGAGTCAGGAAGGAATTTTTTTTCCCTCTGCGGCAAATTAGAGGCTTCAGATGGGGTTTTTTTTTGCCTTCCTCTGGATCAACTAGCAGTTAGGCAGGTTATATATAGGCATTATGGTTGAACGTGATGGACGTACGTCTTTTTTCAACCTAACTTACTATGTTACTATATCAGTCTCTCATTCAAACCAGTGCCTGGTCCCTATGGGTTCAATATTCCTGGTTCTACTGCAGATAAAAGATAATAGCTGGTCCCTATGGTGGGATAGAAAAGCTTATACCAGTCAATGCTAGTAAATATAATAAGCCTCTAAGCCCCAAGAACACAAGCCTTATAAGCCAAGCTTATCCGGGCATTGTATAGGGCGGCAGGCAGCAGCCAAGTAATGAAGCCCATGTAGGCCCTTGTTTGTGGACAAGCTCTATCTGATCAGATTATCTTGTTAGTGACAGATAAAGTGCTTTCACGCTTCTCCATTGTGGTTTACTTTACACATTCAATCCAAGGTGGGCTCGTGAAGGATCTCGGAGGAAAGCAATTTGAAGACTTTAATGACTCTACTTAACAGCAATGCTGCAATTTGAGCCCCATTCAAAGACCAAGGTCTCCAAACTCCCAATGACCCTGCTGTGTTTGCACACTGGAAGCTTCCCATAGAAAACCGTAAGTTAATAAAGCCAAACACCTGTTAGGAAGTCTTAAACCAATGGAGGCCGAGGGCTGTAAAGCTAAATAGTGGGTAAATAATGACCATACAAGGCCCACTGACTGCCTGTATATTCTGCGCACCTTTCCAAGCATTATTCTTTCTGGAACAACAACTGCTTATCACATGAAACGACCAGGTAATTCACTATTTCACTGTTTGTGTTTCACACCTGTCACAATCCAGATTGTCTCTAAAGGTGGCAACACATTGGCCTGTTCCAAAGTGATCTCATTATTGAGGGACAAATTAAAGTGGCCACACACACAGCACTGATTCCCAAACCATATAATCTGTGTGTGTCTCGCCCCTTACAATGATTAGTTTGGCCAATATATGGTGCCATTGCAATAAAGTTGATCATCGAGAACATAAACCAGGGAGTCAGATGACTTTCATGGACTCACATTCCAAGAGCCTCAGTCAAGTCAACTCTATACTAGTACAACTGGGCCACAATACATTAGCATCTGGCTGACTGGTGTGGCCACCATTAACTTAATAGGGTAAGAGAGCAGAGAGAACATCAACCAAAGAGAAAATAACCTGTGATCAGATATTAGGAAAGTTTTTGGAAGACCATCTTGTTATTCTCAAATAACCATATCAAATTCTGTAGTTATGGTTTGCAGAAGTCCTCTATGGCATAACTATGGGCAGGCTGGTTGTGATTGGCTGCCTTTACTTCTTGAAGGGCTTGTGTTGCCTTCCCTCTAGAACAGAGGTTGTGAGACTTTTTCAGTTAAAGCCTCCCTTGGAGGTCCAACTTTTGGTCAAGGGTCAGCTTAGCTTACACATAGGATAAGGATACAGATATGGGCAAACCACTGCTGGATAATCAGAACAAACAAGAGTTCACCCTAACTGGCTAAGGACAAAAAACAGGCATTTAGCCTAGATTTTAATTGCTTTAGGGTAATCCCCCCTCTGCATGTCCCTCTAGTTGGCCAGCTCCAACATTTCCGAATCATTGCTCATTTCAACAAAGAATTGATAAAGTTCATATTACTACTTAACCCTGATCACCATGTTATCCCGTCTTCTTGTTAGACGTACTGGGACCACATCATGGGGTGATGGAAGAGGGTGACAAATTAATCCATATAAACTTTATTTAGTCCATTTAAAAAAAAAGTGCAGGAGGGCAGTGAGAATGGCTTTTTAAATGGACTAAATAAAGTTTATGGATGAACTTGCCGTCCTCCACCATCACCTCATGATGTGGTCCCAGTACGCCTAAATGGAGCTTGCAGTATTTCTGTTTTTGTGGCCAGAGTGAATATTTTGTATCATTGGGCAGAGAATCTTTTTTCACCCCCCCTATTATGATTGTGCTATTCTGTTTTCTTCCAGTTCTAGTGTGGATGGTACCAGATTATCATTACCGATCTCCCTATTGATCCTCCCTCTAACAGCACTGAAGTACCTGAATGTCTTCTTCTGTTTGGCCATACCCCATAGGAATATACTGGTCATTTAATTTTATGATATAAAAATGCTATTACTTTTTCAGAGTATGGCTTTAACCCTGCTTATTGTGATTGAGCACAACAGACAACTGCCAAACGGTTGTATGCAAAACTTTGCTGTAAGCCTTGAACATGAGATCCAACTCCTGCTGCAGTCATTCAATGCTAACTGGAACATCCAGGCATCAAGAGAATTTCACTCAATGGCTGTTCCCTTCATTTGTAATCAATTGTAAGAAAAACCAACTGATCCATCTGAGACTGAAGTGTGAAAAAGTCAGCTATTATTGGAAGACCACCCTGTTATTCTGCTGCAGCGTCACCTGGCTCATTTACCTTTTCTCCTTTCAATCCGCGGCCCTATAGCACAATGGCATGAAATGCGTAGAAATAATGGTTTCAAAGCAAAGCGTGGCCGGCTATATGACTGCAGCGTTTATCCAAGGTGTGTATCTTCAATGTCCTGTTTGTGCAGTTGGCTCTAATAGCAAACTAGAGGTGTAAATAATTACTTTTCAGCAGGAATCCAATGGAAGGTCACTGTTTGCCCGAACAAAACTCCATTGTTATTCAGCGTTAACATCAAAGCTACCCGATGTGGAACTATAAATTCCTTTTATGACTCATGGTATGGAAATGTAGAATATATCCTCTTTTCGCTTCCCCCCTCCACCTCTTGTACGGCAGGTTTAAACCTTTAAGACGTCCACTATTGAAACGTGTATAAATGATGGTGCTCAGAAACCATGACCACATCAGCTAAATGGATTATAAATTAAATTTCCATAATGTATGCAACTGAAATCAAGGTGGACATAAATCAAGGTATTTTCTAAACACGGGTTAATTGCGCAACTCCGCAAACTGTCTATTTTTTATGCAAAATAATCCACTCAGTGTTTGTCACGTTGGTCCTTGCATCATATGCCCCTTCCCTACTATCAATTACCAGGTCGAGAGAAAAAAAAAACCCCCAGCACTAGGTATATTGAAGAAAGGCGCGGGTTATTTTTCACGTGTCTGTCTCCGACGAGTGTTTATAGGCAGAAATTGTGCCAAAATGATTTGAAATGAAATGAATTAATTATGGTAGAAGCCTTTTAATATAAGTGAGTGAGCTCCAAATGTGATTAATGCAAATTGTGTTGCTATCAGGAGAATAAATGGGAAACAACATTGAGGGCCGCTGCTGTTTGCTGCCAAATAACTTTAGTAATTTACTGCATTAAGAATCAATAAAAAAAATAATGCTTTTCAAATGCAGCGCTATTAATCTCTTTCCGGCACCAAAGAGAACGTTTATATTTTAATCTAAAAACTATACAATGAGAGGCCGGCGGATTTAAAGAGGCCAGACTAGGGGGCGAAGGCCGGGCTCCTCCCTATATAATGATCCATTATGTGCAGGGCTAAAAGTGGGCTGGACCCAGTTATGATCAGTTCAGCATATATATATAACAATACTAATCTAGGCCTTTAACATCTGTGGGAACTCCCTATCTTGAGTATCAGAAAGTATGGAGCACCAAAGATGAGCTGTATATGTAAAAGTCACTTGTATTCAATCATATCAAAACTACAGGTGCATACAAAATAATGGACCATATGCTTTATGCGTTTCATGGCGTCCCGCTACTTCTTCAGAAGCAAACTACAGCCCGCACACCCAAAGCCTGTATATGTAGTCCATAATTCCACCCGATAAAACATGCACCGATAATATCGTACAAAACGAGGTTCGGTGCATGTATGGCGGCTCGATGAGGCAACCATAGTAACATAGTAAGTTGGGTTGAAAAAAGACGTACGTCCATCACGTTCAACCATAATGCCTATATATAACCTGCCTAACTACTAGTTGATCCAGAGGAAGGCAAAAAACCCCATCTGAAGCCTCTCTAATTTGCTGCAGAGGGGAACCACATCGCAAAAGGCTGCGGATATCGGTCGGCTCGTCGATTGGCCAAAAGATTTTGAACAAAATCTACGTTCAGAGCTGAATCGGCAGAGGGAGGTAGAATTCCTATTATTTCTACCTTAATATCTGACGATTCAGCCCTGAACATGCTGAAAAAACATCTTAAGTGAAGTAATGCACTTGGGTTGACACAATCTCAACCCTTTCTGGGATTTGGAACACAAATATCCAACACTAGATAAGTTCAGATCTATCACTGGCAACCACCCTGTCATTTGCAGCTCTAATACTAATAAAACTATATCCTCTTCCTATAAAACGATCCAACAACTGCTGTTGAAAAGCTTCCCAAGTTGAGCAAATCCATCTTATATACGAAGGGATTGTCCAACAGGGATGCCTCTCTAACAGCCGGCTGTATGGGCACTATGAGAGTGCAACCATGTATTACAGGTTATAGATTTGCTATAAAGATCCATGTGTATATACTCAGCTAACACATTTATTTGGGAACATGCATGAAACCTCCATGATACAGTAGACACACGGACCTATCCTATAACCTGTTGTGCCCGTCTAATCTTTGCTGGACACGGACCTATCTGCCATTGGCCCGCACAAAATTCTAAAACCTTCTATTACGGACAGCCTTGTGCTACCATGGTGCTATTTTATCTGCCCCTAACAAAGTGCCTTTGAGGCTTGCTGTTGCCCCCCAAACCTTAGAAATCATATCCACTCTCTGGCCAACCCAACTGCCAAATGGCTGCATCTGTAGACAAGTTGTATACAATGAGGAAAGGCCATATTGGCCATTAAAGACACTGGCCTGCTCTTCTGGCAGCCAGATTACGGGGGACCACAAAGACAGATGCCACCATAACACGCTGCTTTGCTTTTGCCCAAACCGAGGGCTCGGATGGAAATAAAACTGCTGATGTGGCCTTAACCAACAGGCAAGCAGCTTTTGATTGAACTCCCTCGCTCAGGATAACAGCTCGTTCCCATGAGCAGATTTAAAACGGGGCTATTAAATCACACAAAGCAAAGGTTGAAGAAGAATAAATGTATTTAACTTAACAGAAAGACGGCCTCTTCAAGGGATCAAGTTATTACTGAACGCCATACTTTAACTGTTTATTTATTCCCTGTCCAAAAACCTGATTTAAAGGCAATAAAATGCAATCACTACACAGCCCAAAAGCAGGAATCATCGGCTAATGGAACTTTTAACTGAAAAGTGCCCATTGACATGAGGTAATTCTCCTAATGCAGACTCGCGGCGGGGACCTGCTTCTACTTTATCACAGTAAACAATCATGAACATATGCATTAAGGAAAATTTAAATACATTATGACCCCATAAATATCCCTATCAATCAATACGCTATTTAGTGTTAAAAGTCCACACGGAAATCATTTCAGTGGTGGAACAGTCCGACCATTTGTTACGGAACTGATGAGTTTAATCGCGCTGGATGTGATATACTCGGCCACAGAACAGTGAATTTTAATAGTTCTGATACTTTCGCGACAAGGTGGGGTTTAATGTGCTTAAAGGGACGTGCAGCAGCGGGAATTATCCAGAATTCCATTGGCTTGTATTTATAACCGAATCCCATCACATATTCAATGAGTTACTGCCTAATAACTGATCTCTGTTTAACAGGCACATCATGAAATGGTCATGGTTGGATGCAAAAGGCCATTTAAAGGGAAAGTAACATTTATTTCAGGTTAATAATGATGAAGAATTTTCTATAAGTTTACTATATGTTTATGTGACAATCCAGGATATGCCCCATAATTGTCCTGTTACAACCAGATAAACCCCAATCTGCCTGAAGGCCCATGCCGTTTTAGGTAAGATCTGTTCTTTTTTGGGTTCCCCCAACTAAATCAAGACTTAAGAGGTATGCATTTGCACCAGGTGTAGTAACCCATAGCTACCAATCAACATTTTCATAGTTAAATTATTCATGATGATTGGTTGCTATGGGTTACTAGCCCTGGTGCAAATTCTGCTTTGAGTTTAAGCCTAGGTTAAGCATTATTAGCTGGCCACACTGTGCCATGGGAGACAGTTGCTGAACATCTGATTGGCCCAGCACCGGGCTGACCAAACCAAGCAAAGATCTGTCCGTGTAGAGACCTTTTCTGTGTATCTTACAAAGCACATTTCTGTAGAAGTCAAGATTCTGAGTACAAATGTTTCTTTTGTTCCTATCCATAATATTCTATGGCAAAATAAAGATGTTCATTTTGTACTTGGGATTATAATGAAGGCGTAAATTATAATTCCTTCAGATGCGATTCCACCTAATATACCCGCAGTTCCAAGCGATAACCATTAGCGCCGCACTATATCAAAGCTGACTAGATCTGGCTGAGCAGAAATTCATATTTCTGAACTCATTTTAATTATCTTTTGGTTCTACTGTTTGAATCTATTTCCCATAGATATTTGGCACAACGATGCCTTAACTCATATATAATGCCCAGGAGCCCACTTATGGATTAAATGTAGATTCTAAAATCAAATCAATTCAAACACAATTCTTTCGACTATTAAATCTTGCTAAACTATTTATCATTGCGACTGCATTAAAATTATGATCTCATCTGCAGCAGAATTAGATGTTTCTGCCTATGTTCTTTTGGGGACTTTTATAAGTCCAATTGCCTATAAAAGGAACTAATAAAGAACTCGGGCTCAAACCATTGTATAAAAATCAAGCAATTTCTCTCATTCTATATCGATTAAAGGGAAGAGTTTATAGGGCTTCGAAAGTCTGCCAGACACGATAAGAAATGGTCCAATTGTAAGGTTAGTCTTGTTAAGCCCTATATAGTGCTGGGGATCAGGCCTGGACTGGCAATCTGTGGATTTTGACAAATGCCAGAGGGGCTACTGCTATAGGATGATAATAGTGTGATTACTAAAGGTGTGCTGGTTTGGTGAGGTTGCCAAATGAGAAGACCTTTGTCTGATTTGGCCACTCATGGGGCCAAAGATAAAATTACACAGTGGACCTGCAGCCCTACCTGATTTTTAAACCTGGCTAATGTTTGGACATATATCAGTCGTGCAGGGTGTCAGGATACTCCCATACGCTGGTCAATAATCCGCTCGATCAAATCCGCAGCTCTTATTGGCCAATGTATGATAGCCAAACCAAGCGGATCTTTAATAATTTGGCCCTAGGGCAAATTACGACAACAGGTATAGAAGCCGTTGGACTGAGGGCCACATCAATGAGCCAAGGTGGTCCCCGATCTGATGAGAAAATCAACACCTGGCTGATTTTTGGGAAGATATCGATCAGGGAGGCTTAAATCTGCCTGTGTATGGCCACCTTTACTCATACTAAGCAAGACTTCTTGTTTATTGCTGCACTGAGGGGGGTGGGCTGATCTGCCCTAAACAGAGCTTAGTCTGAAATGACTAAACCTTTACAGAGGCAAGGAAGAATGTGAATGCCCTAGGACAGCTGAAGTTCGCACAGGGCTGTGGGCTCTTTGGACCCCTCAACAGCTGTCTCATAATTAATGTACAATAACAATTATTCTATTTCTAGTATATGAAATTAAATGTGGTGCGGTTCATTTATGAGTTGATTACAGGGGCAACTGCACCTGCAAGGCGATTATTATTAGCGCTGTGTAGTTCTATAAAATAAACCACATTTGAATTTATACTGTACTATCCTTACCTTCCCCAGCATTCTCCCCAGGAAGTAGTAGTGTCTCGCAAAGGAGTCACCGACAAGCATCTGAGCAGCGGGATTGGGGTACAGAAGCCCTTCGTTGGTGGTCTTGAAAAAGCCTTGGTTAGGGTTAAACCCAGATTTAAGCAGCTCATTCAAGAACTCCCGAAATATTCCTCCTCCGTCAATCCCAGCCTCATCCAGGCCATGAGTGTTCAGTAAATGAACGCGGATGCGCTTTTTGAGATCAGGCTCTAAAAAGGAACAGAAGATCTTAGGAGATATACAAGTACATACGTACATATGTAGCAGTGTGCTGGAAACACCAGTGAATGTAATGCTGACCATTCTCAGGAGACAGCTTGTCATAAGCATCTTCATAGATGTAATTTCTTCTGATGGTGACATTGATTCCATCTATAAACGGGCCATCCCCCTGGACTTCCTGTTTGTCAGCGTAGATGAGTCTTTGGAAGATCTAGAAAACAGATTGAAACAGTCCTTCTAAATACACAAGGCAGACTGGGGGAGCAAGAGTGCATATTAAAAGGGTGGTTCACCTTTAAGCTAACTTTTAGTATGTTATAGAAAGGTCAATTCTAAGCAACTTTTCGATTTGCCTTCTTCTTCCAACTCTTTGCAGTTTTTAAATGGGGGTTGCTGACCCCAGCAGCCAAAAAAATTATTGTGAAGCTACAATTTTATTGTTATTGTTACTTTTTGCAACTTTCTTTTCTATTTAGGCCTCTCCAATTCATATAGCAGTCTCTCATCCAAACCACCTTGCTATGGTAACTTGGACCCTAGCAACCATATAGCTGCCAAAACTCCATACTAGTGAGCTCCTGAACTGGAAATAAAATAACTAAAAAACTACAAATAATAAAAAATGAAGAAGTTGCAAATTGTCTCAGAATATCCTTCTCTACATCATAATAAAAGTTAACTCAAAGCTGAACAACCCCTTAATACTCATTCAGGCAGCCCTTCTTCCCCCGTCAAGCTGTGATTTGCACCTTGGATTGGATAAAAAAAATTCTGATAGACCATAGCATTAGTCCGTACCGGCTGCCACTTACCTTTACTCTTTCTTCGAAGGGAACCACAAAGGGGAGTTCTGTCAATATTGCCAACTGCCTCTCTTCAGACACAGACAACGGGGCAGGCTCCAGGCCAACTACAATAAAGAAAAGACATCAGTTAATACAGTTCCACTTCTAAGGCGGGCGACTAATCCCCTAGTTTAGCCAAACTTGGTTGGTTTTGAGGGACACCAGCATAGAGAGACCTCAAAGATACACTGCATTTTTCACAGAGTCAAACAAATGCAGAGGAAAAGTGGTTCCAAGCAATCCTGGTTCGGCGGCATCATCTGCCATTGACGGTGCACTTTGCACTCAAATGAACACCTAGTAGCTGCTGACAGATAAAGGAATTTCGACTTTCATCATGGTTTTTCTACCAAGGTCAAAACACTCTATCACCCACCCGTGCTTAATTCTAGGATTATCCCACGGATCCCCAACCTTTCTTACTTGTGAGCCACAGTCAAATGCAAAAAGACTTGGAGAGCAACACAAGCACCATAAAAGTTCATGGAGGTGCCAAATAAGGGCTGCGATTGGCTATTAGGCAGACTCTATGCACCCTATCAGCTTACAGGGGCTTTATTTGGTAGGAAATCTTGTTTTTATTCAACCAAAACTTGCCCCCAAGTCAGGAATTCAAAAATAACTCCCTGGTTTGGGGGCACTGAGAGCAACATCCAAGGGGTTGGTGAGCAGCATGTTGCCCCTGGTTGGGAATCACTGGATTATCCAGAACATGAGCATGTACCTCCGATCCCCATCCTAAGGCTGAGACCCCCATTCACCTTCAGCCACACTTTGGGAATATCTTGCTTAATAACTATGTACCAATTTACAGATGTAATACCATTCAGAGTTATTAATGGGAGCTTGCCAAACCCATCAGATAAATATACGTTTGCGGTGACATCTAATTAGTTCTAAAACTTGCATTAAAAATATGTAAGTATCCTGAATTTAATGTCCTCGGTCCCAGTTTATAATTCTTATCCATGAGATTTTACATCCAAGAGGAAGAATGGAGCCCTGCAGATATATTGGGGTGATAGAAATAACCTGTGAGGAGAGGCACCTCCATGGGAGGCTGACACTGCAGTCTCAGGCGCCATATGCGGACGTATGCATCCCAATGGCTCCAAATAAAGCAAAATAGCAGAAGGCAGCAGTCTGCTTGTCTCAAGGTGACAGGACATAGCGAGTCTCTGCTGACAACTGCACCATCAGCCTCTACATCCCTGTGCCAATCACTATGCCGGCTCCCGTGGGAATACACATAAAGGGGATCGATCTTAAAGAGGCTGTTAAACTTTGAGTTAACATTAAGTATGATGTAGAGAGTAGTATTCTGAGACAATGTCCAATTGGTCTTCATTTTTTATTATCTGTAGTTTCTTAATTATTTCAATTTCTGTTCAGCATCTCTCCAATTTGGAGTTTCAGCAGCTATCCGGTTGCTAGGGTCCACATTACCTTAGCAACCAGAGAGTGGTTTGAAGGAGAATCTGGTATACGAATAGGAGATGACTTGAATAGAAAAACAAGTTATAAAAAGTAACAATAACAATGAAATTGTAGCCTCACAGAGGAAAAGTTTTTTTTGGCTGCCGGGGTCAGTGACCCACGTTTGAAACCTGCAAAGAGTTAGAAGAAGAAAGCAAATAATGTAAAAACTATAAAAAAAAATAAACAATGAAGACCAATTGAAAAGATGCTTAGAACTGTCCATTTTACAACATCTGAAAAGTTAACCTAAAAGTAAACCACCCCTTTTAAGTTAGACTATAGCAAAAGGCATATCCATTAAAAGTGAGGGATTCTCCCCATTCTCCTGATGAGAGAATAATGGGTGTTGTTTTGAATATACCCCGGGGCAGCGAAGTCTGCAGCAATGGGGCATACCAGCTGGGGTAAAAAATCCGCAGTTGTAATCTCTGGGCACAACAAGTGATTTTCCCTATCCATTTATTTCTAAATATAATTGCTGCCTGCCCCCTTCTATTCTCTGCGCCGCTGGTTCTGACTTTTGAAAGAATGTAGAGAAGAAAAGCGCAGGGCTGACAACAGCAGCGCAGAAAGGGCCGGGCACATACTGGAAGGGAAATGCCTGCCTTACATTTTCTTCAATTACAGCTTTATTTATAGGCAATCTTATCTTGTAGACACTTTCCATTACGATGTCAATGTAAGCAGCCTTAATGTAAGGGTTAAAAGCCGGTTAATCGAAAACTGCGTGTACAGCAAAGGTAAAACGCTATTCAAGTACTAAAGCTCAATTATTCTGCCCAATTAGTCACGTTTATCTACGTTTCACTATCAGGATTTCAGTTTGTGGGGAGAATTATGGGCCGAGGATGTCAATACGCGCAGCATTTAGAGCCAGAGCGATGCTATTTCGGGTGAATGAGGGATCCCAAACAAATAAAGGCAGATGCGATGCTTTCCTCCTAATTGGCTCTATCCATCCCAGCTAATCACCGAGGTGGCTGCTGGCTTGCAGAGAAATGATGAGCTTTTGGTTTATTTTAACTACTGACACATATGGAGCTGTTAACAGAAAGTTCTTAAATATTCATTAAAAGTAATGTGGTTTGTACGGCCAATGAATTTAGAAAATGCGGTGTGTGTATTGCAGTGTTAATGCTTCTATTAAAGCTTGGCTAAGGGAAAATATATCTACATAAATATATACATATACATTGTAGCTCCTACCTAAGTCCCCTTTAGTTGTGCAGAGCTCATTGGGTGCAATGAACATTGTGGCTCTGCAGATCTGTGTATATATATACTGTATATATATGTATTATATATACATACATAGGAGCACACAGCTCATGGGGAATCCTATAAAGGAACATTGCTGTCTATTTGTATTCAGTAGGGATGATATTGCATTAAAGTCTAGGGCAGTGGTTCTCAACCTTCGTAAAGCCGCAACCCTTTAATACAGTTCCGCATGTTGTGGTGACCCCCAACCATAGAATTATTCCCAAGACCATTGCAAATATGTGTTTTCCGATGGTCTAAGGCAACCCCTGTGAAAGGGTCGACCCACAGGTTGAGAACCGCTGGTCTAGGGGGAACAGCCTGACAATAAGGCACAAAAAGTGATTATCCATTTATTTCTAAAACAACTCCCATTAACTCTATAGAAACTTGAGAGCTTTCAGATGGCAATTTTTTACATTCGAGTTGAAGGGTTTCTAAAGGGACTCTGTCGTGATTTTTATGGTACTTTATGGTACTTTTTATTTCTAAATGACACTGTTTACATAGCAAATAATTCACTCTACCACTTGAAATTTTATTCTTGAACCAACAAATGTATTTTTAGCTGTAATACTGGTGTGTAGGCGCCATCTCAGTGCATTGTGCCTGAGTCTGAGCTTTCAGAAGGAGCCAGCGCTACACATTAGAACTGCTTTCAGCTAACCTATTGTTTCTCCTACCCCCATGTAACTGGAGGAGTCCCAAGCCGGACTTGGATTTCTTACTATTGAGTGCTATTCTGATACCTACTGGGAGCTGCTATCTTGCTCCCTTCCCATTGTTCTGCTGATCGGCTGCTGGGAGGGGGGGGTATATTACTCCTATTTGCAGCTCAGCAGTAAAGTGTGACTGCAGTTTATCAGAACACAGGTCACATGGCTGTGGCACCCTGGGAAATGAAATATATGGGAAAAACAAAAGATTACAATGCAGGATTCTGCTGGAGAAGCTCTATTAAACATGTTTTCCCATGACAGTATTCCTTTAAGTTTGCACAGATGCGGTGCCATGGACACTCCTAACAAAATCCAAGATGGGGAGCTCCTGTGACAACTTACAATGGATCATTACTTCTATAGAAATGCTAAACCTTTAAGCTGGTGCAGTAACCAGGTATATAACATTTGGCATTTCTAGCAATATTATTTTTTAGGGTTTAGTTCTTCTTTAAAACTAAAATGAAGTTCTCATTTGTTCACTGCTCACACCAAACCTCAAACACTTCATGCTAACTAGCATGTTATGGTATAACACTGGTATGGTTTCAATCATAGAATAGCTGCCAATCAGAATATTTCCTGTGCATAATGCATTCAAGCAATCACTATACAGTAACATTAATCCTTTCTTCCCATACAATAGCGCATATAAAGGAATTATTTGCCAAACAAGTAAAATACACTGTGCAACTGAAGCAAATCTTACCATCTAATGTAGACTGTAACGGCCCTATTCTGCCCATTCTCCTTACTCTCCACACGTGTCTGGCTGACGGAACATAAAGTTGGGTAACCTAGAACAAAAAGACCGTCTTGTAATGTGTTCTGCCTAGGGGTGCATCATAGAACAGCTGTCATAATTCTGGAAACAACACGCTTAAGGGGAACTGCACCCAAATAATGAAGAAAAAGACACATAATGAACAAAAATGTAATTTTAAGCCACTTTCCAGTATACATTAATTAATAATTTTAGTCACTTTTAAAGTAATTTCTAAATGCAACTGCTACTGTGTACAACGTAGCAAAAGCCAGCTTTCTTTCGGCCCCAAGACTGCAGTCCTCACAATACCTTGCTGGTATGTTAATCACACAACATGCAAGATGTTGTGATAATTAAAACCTTGGCTTGAGAAAATGGCTTCTGCTACATTGCCTGCCACTGCACTGCTGGTTCTGGCTCAACAAACACTGCTTCCAAAAGTGTGAACATTTACAAATATCTGTACAATCACTGAAAATACATGTTTATTGCACTAAGGTGTTTGAGCTGAAGACCTACCTTATCAGCTTTAATATTCTCTTGTTCGGACAACCAGTGATTGAAAGGACAGAAGTTTCTCCTTGCGTCCCGTGACTTCAGCATTTTGACCAGATTGGTGATCACCTATAAAAAAAGGTGATAAATGAGGGTCGGCAGGAAGAGAAATATGCTACAATATTAAATTCTACTCCTTCCCCAAACTTGTATCTACACCATCTCCATAAGTTCTGTACGCAACCCTGCGAGTGTAGATAACCCCTAACTAACCCTTACTAACTAATAACATGGCAACCTACACCCAAAAGGTGGGATGCTTTACTGGCAATACAGGCCTATGAAGAAAGGATTTCCAGACATAAAATCTTCTTTTTCCTGTTCAGCCCTACTGGTCAATTTAGGACAAGATAATTTCCAAATCTCTCCTACAAAATGGGGTGGGACAATGAAAACCAAGGAATTTTCCTGTTGACTATATCTATGAAATATAAAAATGAAAGCAGAAATCGTCCATCTTCATCCTCTAATGATGGTAGCCTACTTTACCTTTCAGATTATATCCCTGGTATGCTTCATTTCTGAATCATTACAGTCTATCTAGAAATATAGAATTTACAAGCTGATTAATCTACCTTATGCCTACCAAACAGGATACAGGTAATCTAACCCAACCATCACAGTACAGTACATTTTGAGAGCCATAACTACATCCGTTTGTGCCATTTTTCTTCTTTAGTACTGAGATGTGGTAGGTGTAATGAAGGAAAGACAATCTCGTTGGTTATTATGGAAGGATGACACCAAGTAAAGCAGGTATAAAGTTCTCAAAACTACTTTGTCATGATGGAAGATTGACCACACAACAAGGCCACCATATGCAAGACACTTTTTGTTGAAGATATGGCAAAAGATCACTGTGGAAAACGTAGGGAACTTAATTCCTGAAGACTGTAAGAACTCTAAAGAATTATCAGAACTCTCATTATCAGAATTGCTTCACTACAAGAAGAGCCCACTGTTATTGAAAGAACTCAGGTAACATCCCAGCCAACATTTGACCAATGAAAGCTTGCAGCCCTTGCACCAGTTACTGATTGTAAGAACTCTAAAGAAGGTCTATGGATCTAGACTGAGGTCCCATCATAGTATCTGGTCTTGGACTGGAGGTTGGATTCTCAGAATTGCTTCACTATGAGAAGTAGAGCCCACTGGTATTGAAAGAACTCAGGTTCCTCCCAGCCAATGTTGGACTAATGGAAGCCTGCAGGCCTTGCACGAGTCAAGGTAGAGTAGAGAGGAGAGATGGATACAACAACCTTTCACCCTGAGCAGGAAAAACCAAAACCTGAAGAAGAGGGTAAAGACGTGAGCTCGAAAGTAAATGCAGGAAGGAGAGATTTTCCTGTGAGTTCGTGGAGGAGGAACTGAACCAACTGAAGTCATCTTGCACTGGCTTCTCAAATAATACCGTGCAATTAGATGCGGTACAAACACTGCATCCATTCCCTGGATATCTGGAAGGTACAACATTGCTTGCCTCCGCTGAGGCATTCTCTATAGACATCAATAGACCACTAGGTCAATATCTATGACTACAGAATCAGCAGAGGCAGATTCCACCCCGATATATAAATCCAAATAAACAAAGCAGGGATGGTCAGGGAACACTGTAAATGACCGTATGCCCTTACACCCATCTATGGAAGAATAAATGCAGGGAATCTACTTGAT